>NC_061070.1:3098989-3295413 GCF_021917145.1 Hypomesus transpacificus | reverse complement strand
GACTTCAAATGTATTCAAAGGAAATGTATTCAAAGTATCTATGGTTTGACTCAGGTTTTCTCTCACTGGGGCACACGCCTCTCTGAGTCTCTCTGCGTCTCCTCCAGCAGACACTGCTGCCATCAGACCTACCTCTCTTCTCTCCACTTCTCCCCTTCTCTCATCTCTTCTCCTCTTTCCACCTCTCTTCCTCTCCTCTCCTCCTCTCTTCCTATCTCCTCTTCTCCTCCTCTCTCCTCTCCTCCTCCTCTCTCCTCTCCTCCTCCCCTTTTCCTCCCCAGGCCGCCAGCACAGCCAGACCCAGGACACAGTTCTGCTCTCCTCTCCGTTATATGTTTGGAAACTGCACAAGGCAGCTCAAATCCAAGACGGATTCGAGAGACCGCAGATAGAGTGCGGCTTGTCTGGGTTGTTATGTGTGTGGAAACTGCAAGTGGCAGCTCTGGTCTATGACAGATTCGAGAGACCGCAGATAGAGTGCGGCTTGTCTGGTTTGTTATATGTTTGGAAACTGCACGAGGCAGCTCGGATCCAAGACGGATTCGAGAGACCGCAGATAGAGTGCGGCTTGTCTGGGTTGTTATATGTGTGGAAACTGCACGAGGCAGCTCGGATCCAAGACTGATTCGAGAGACCGCAGATAGAGTGCGGCTAGTCTGGTTTGTTATATGTTTGAGATCTATTACTTTTATCACTTGTATTATTGTTTTTGTTGATTTTATGTAAAGCACCTTGAGCTGCAATTCCTGTATGAAATGTGCTATATAAATAAAGTCTTACTTACTTACTTACTCTCCCAGCCCCGCCCTGGCGCCTGCCCTAAAGATGGAGCCCCACAGGTGTGGAGGCCCACGGTCATCCCTGCTGGACGTTCCTCCTCTAACTGCCTCTGTGAAGACCCTCCGTGTTTACACTCCTGCTCTGTGTAGTGTTCTGCTATCTGCAGCGTGTTCCTGTTAACAGGCCGTCCCACACTCGAATGCCTCTCAATGGCTGCACGTCAACATCGTCAGTTACAGCTCCGGTGGCATTCAGCTCTCCCATTTACTGGCTGGGATACAGAAGGGAGCCTGAGTGCTGGAAACCAAAGACACATTTATTTGCACATTTTACGAACAAAAACTGTCGACCACAGTGCCACAAATCGAAACATTGGTTCAAGCAGTGGACTTTACCCATTGTAGGTTCAGGTTAACATGAACCAGTTTAACCTGACCTGCCTGATGGAGTTAGGATCCTTTGTGAAAGGAGAGATATTAGAGTAGCTGTCCGAACACGCGGGATAAAAGATGCCCGTATTACATACCTGATACAGGGCAAGTCTGAACGTGTGCTTACTAAGAAAAGATGGTTCATATTACAGAGTATGGGTGTGTATGTATACTGACGTGTTTTTGTGTGTGTGTGCTACGTGTTTGTGTGTTTTTGTGTCAGCCCGCTCTGTGCGCTGTGGTGCTTGTGTTTTAGTGTGTGTGTGTTTTAGTGTGTGTCTGTTTTAGTGTGTGTGTGTTTTAGTGTGTGTGTGTTTTAGTGTGTGTGTGTTTTAGTGTGTGTGTGTGTTATAGTGTGTGTTTTAGTGTGTGGGTGTTATAGTGTGTGTGTCTGGGATGAAACACAGCTCTCCCTGACAGACCTATTAAGAGGGGTGTAGCCCGTCGTACCTTTGCCCGACCAGGGGAGTGTCTCATTCATCAGGTGTTGATAGGCGTTGCCATGGGGCTAGTGTTTACCCAGCCCCACTGTCTCTGCGTGTGACTCTGGGCCCTGCCTCTGTGCCTTTTGGGCCCTGACTCTGTACCTTTGGGCCTGCCTCTGTCTGTGCCTCAGTGTTCCAGCTGTGTCCCTTTGGGCCCTGCCTCTGTGACTCTGGGCCTTCCTCTGTCCGTGCCTCAGTGTTCCAGCGGTGTCCCTTTGGGCCTGCCTCTGTGACTCTGGGCCCTGCCTCTGTGCCTTTGGGCCTGCCTCTGTCTGTGCCTCAGTGTTCCAGCTGTGTCCCTTTGGGCTTGCCTCTGTGACTCTGGGCCCTGCCTCTGTGCCTTTGGGCCTGCCTCTGTCCATGCCTCAGTGTTCCAGCGGTGTCCCTTTGGGCCTGACTCTGTCTGTATATCTGGCCCTGCCTCTGTGCCTCTGATCCTGCCTCTGTCTGTGCCTCAGTGTTCCAGCGGTGTCCCTTTGGGCCTGCCTCTGTCTGTATCTCTGGCCCTGCCTCTGTGCCTCTGGCCCTGCCTCTGTCTGTGCCTCTGGCCCTGCCTCTGTCTGTGCCTCAGTGTTCCAGCGGTGTCCCTTTGGGCCTGTCTCTGTCTGTATCTCTGGCCCTGCCTCTGTGCCTCTGGCCCTGCCTCTGTCTGTGCCTCTGGCCCTGCCTCTGTCTGTGCCTCAGTGTTCCAGCGGTGTCCCTTTAGGCCTGCCTCTGTCTGTGCCTCTGGCCCTGCCTCTGTCTGTGCCTCAGTGTTCCTTCTGTGTCCTGGGGCACAGAGTGATCCTGGAGAGACATGTAATCTCACCGTCTCACTCTCTCTTTCTCTCTCACCCTCTCTCTCCATCTCTCTCCGCCTCTCTCTTTCAACCTCTCTCTCACATGCTGTTTTCTGATCTACTCCCCGCCTTCTCCCCTCTACCCCTATCCCCTCCCCCCTTCATGCCTTCACTTACCTCTCTCCTTTCCCCTTCGTTCCCCCCTCCCTCACTTCCTCTCACCCCTTCTCCTCACCTGTTCAACTGTGTCCCAGAGACTTGGCCATGTTTTCTCAGCGTATGTTTGAGTAAACTCAGAAACCTCTCAGTTTATCGTAGTGGTAGGTTATTAACCTCTGGTTGGACAATTGGGTAATACTATTAATAAAGATTTTACTGTACAAACACTGCGGGTCCAGTTCACAGGTCCACTTATATGACCTGCGAGCACACACTCAGACAGAGAATATGACAGACAAAACAATGCCAACGGTTCCAACAATTCCTTAATAACTGTTACCATATGTGCATGCGTCTGTCGCTGGTATGAGTTTATGTCAATCTATGACATTTATAATCTAAAGCTTGTTTTGGTCGATATTGACCAGTTTGTACTGAGCAATAAGCCAACAGGCATTACTGTCAGGCCCAGTGATGAGCGAGGACAGCCTACTGCTTCGGAGCACTTCGTACCACTGAGAACTTTCAGCTGATCGTCATCCGCTCTGCAGACAGGACAGAACTGTAGCCTGTGAGTCTGCAGACAGGACAGAACTGTGGCCTGTGAGTCTGCAGACAGGACAGAACTGTAGCCTGTGAGTCTGCAGACAGGACAGAACTGTGGCCTGTGAGTCTGCAGACAGGACAGAACTGTGGCCTGTGAGTCTGCAGACAGGACAGAACTGTGGCCTGTGAGTCTGCAGACAGGACAGAACTGTGGCCTGTGAGTCTGCAGACAGGACAGAACTGTGGCCTGTGAGTCTGCAGACAGGTGTTTACAGTAAAGCAGGCCATCTTTTCAAAGGCATCATGGGACCTGAGTGATTAAATACAAAACAAACAAATGCATGCACAGCTGCACTCCCATCTAGCTTGTGCTCAATACATGCATTAACTACACACATTTATCAGTGTCTTAATGCAGGACTCCTGATTCCAGTGGATTAAAGACTCCTAGATCTGTGTGGTCCACTCCCCACCTGTAGAGGCTGTAGAGGCTGTGGGGTCCACTCCCCACCTGTAGAGGCTGTAGAGGCTGTGGGGTCCACTCCCCACCTGTAGAGGCTGTAGAGGCCGTGGGGTCCACTCCCCACTTGTAGAGGCTGTAGAGGCTGTGGGGTCCACTCCCCACCTGTAGAGGCTGTAGAGGCCGTGGGGTCCACTCCCCACTTGTAGAGGCTGTGGGGTCCACTCCCCACCTGTAGAGGCTGTAGAGGCTGTGGGGTCCACTCCCCACCTGTAGAGGCTGTAGAGGCTGTGGGGTCCACTCCCCACCTGTAGAGGCTGTAGAGGCTGTGGGGTCCACTGTGTGGTGGCAGGGAAGTCTCCGGGGCCTGTGGGCTGCAAAGCTGGATCTCCTCCTGGGATCAATAGAGAGGCCCTGAGATGAGCACACATGCTGCTTGTCTCTGCCAGAGAATTTGCATTTAAATTGCATCACCCACACAGTGCTGCAATGCACCTGGGATGCTGCTGAGGGGCTTGGGGCCCGTGGGGCTAGGGGGCCGGGGGGCTGGGGGGCCGGAGCGAGAAGGTGATTTATTAGGGCACAAGAAGCTGTGTATCTTAACACACGCCTGCCATGCCAACAACACACACACACACACAAAGGCGTTCAAACAGTTTTAGATTACTGATAACCAGCAGCACACCCCCTGTAAGATGGGCATGATTAGGACAATACTGTTTAATACTTAAACAGTACTGTGCTAGGATGAACTCTGTATCGTGGCCAGCCCACAGGTGTGGCTCTGTCACATGATAAGACAGTAAAACACGTCTGGCCACATTCCTCAGACTGCGTTCCAAACTCCAGTCCTAGCAACCTAATCTCAGCCGCAGACAGGAAACATCGGACAGGAAACACCAGGCAGGACACACCAGGCAGGACAAGGCTGGCCTGTTTGCCTCGCAGCCACTAGATTTCCATATGTTCAGGATAATTTCCATACCTCCCTCACCCCTGCCCCCCACCAACACACACACACAGTTTGAACAGTCCTGCTTTGTACATTTTCAAAGATACACAGTGGATACAATGGATTTAAAATCAACGAATTAGATTTGATCCTGTAGTTTTGCTACAACTGGCTTTGAAGGACAGTCTAATAATCGGGTAATAGCTTTCGATTAGATATGACAGTAGATTCACCAGCAGTAGAACTGAAGACTGCGTGGGTCACACAGTCCCAAAATATATATTCAGCAATTATTTTAATTGTACAATTTTGAGTCACAATAATTGCTATGAGGATTTTTTGTACAATCGTCCAATCGCTCCTTGTGGCTCAGAGAGAAACGTTTTGCAATATTTTGTAGTAAAGTCACAGCATGGTGGAATCCCGAGTCAGTCATTATTCGCGGTGCTGGCTTGTTATTCTCCGTTCTTGGGATCTCCTCGTGAATGAACTTCCTCGCGGTCTCTTATTGGCAGAATCATGTATTGACACGGTTCTGGCAAGAAAAACCTTTGCTCTAATTGGATGAAAAGTATAGGCGCCCGCCCTCAATAGGTCTAATCGACCAATCGTATGTCACTTTTTCTAATTTTCCCTTAAAATGTGCTTTCGAGGGTGCGGCAGGCTATCTGTCGTGCTGTAGAAACAATAATAAAAATAACCGTTTTTTTTTAGTTGCTGGTGCAATCACCTTGCTATGAGAGGGTCCACACGTTTTAAACGCCGGGGTATGCTTGAATTACAGAGTAGGTAGGGCATCTGACAAGTTATGGATTTAAATGGATCAAATTATAACTAATTCAAATAGTGTAACTAGGTAATATCTAACAACTCTGCATGTTAGTGGATGTATATTGGCTAATATCAGGCCATTATGCGGACGTCTTTTAGCCTACTTTCTTTGGGGATCCGCAACTTGGTAATTTGTAAATTTTGTTGTAGACTTTTGATAACATACAGCTGGGTTAATAATCAGAGAGGGTTGCGTGTCATTAAGCCACAAGGGGGTCTGATAAAATATAGCAACCCCGCAAATTTACCAATCGGCTGGTCACCCCCGGGTTACTAAACGTGCGCACCCACATTCCTGTCCGCGTTTAGCGCGTGTATGAGGTTGTTTGCCCAACCCGCCCACCACCTCCGTCCCTCCCTCCCCAGCTTGCTCGCTTTCGGTCAGCCCGCAGCATTCGCCTTCACAGCGAGGTTTTACTAGAGCGATGGCTGCGAAAGTGTGCAGATCCGTACTCCTACTGTCCCGGAGCAGCGGCGCGGGGGCCAGCAGCCTCCCCGCACTTCTTGTCTCCTCACAGCGACATCATCAGCACATACGAACGGTAAGTCTCCAGACCAGGATTCGTGAATGTGGTTCGGGACAAGGCAAGTCAGGACAGCGGAAAAAACGTTGGTGGGGCTGTGCTGTTTGATATCCTGTGCAGGCGGGCTAAGGAAGTAAAGGCTAACTAGCATCGTTAATAGTTCCATTCGACCCCCTTCTAAGATATTGATGGAAGCTTGCTGCGACATGACCCGAAGCCAGATGATAAGCTGATAAGCTATTGTGTTAACAAAAATTTTCGCGTACAGTCGGTGACCGGCCGCAGGCGCGCACCTTGTCTTTTTTGACAGCAGTAGCAATGCAGTTTTCAAGACTGCTGTAGCCACGACCGCCAAGAGAAGCTTGTTCCCCGTCAATCGGCGGGTGTGTGTCTGATCACAATACCTGTCAACGTCTTTTACTCTGCTCTTACTCTTTGCTACCAAGATGTTTAGTCGGTTACCACAAAGCGTTGATAATGTATGTGCTCGGACCACCTTGAATGTATGTATGTATGAATAAACTTAAACGTTTATCAACAGCTGTAGCTGTTGGTAAACCGCGACGGACGCTAGCTATATCATTATAGTTATTGTGACTTCTTTGAATATCGTCCGTTTTATTAAGATTATAGCTTTTGGTTTGCTTGTCAGTCGATGTGAGGGATTGCTCGGACCTACAGTAGACGCTGCTGTACTGTGCGTACGTGTACATTGTGTGCGTGTGTGAAAGAGAGAGAAAGCGGAAGATCTCTCTGCAGTGGGTCCGTGTGACAGTGCGGCAGAAACTCCACGGCATGTGGTGTGAACCGAGTCCGTGCGCGTCCATATAAGCGTGAGGGGAACTACAGACACACATGCGCGCGCGCGCGCACACATACACACTACAATCATGGAACTCCTCGCTTGATTATGTCACACTGTACATTCCCCCCCCACCCCCCCCCCCACACACTCCTGTGTCTGTGGGTGTTTCCCCGTTCTGGAGGGAGATCCTGCTTTTCCTGCTGGCTCAGGGAAACAGAAGCCTGGAGCTAAGCCTCACACTTTGACCGGCCGGGGCGCCATATACACAGCACCCTCACACATGCTGCCCACACACTGCACACAGGGCATTGTGTTTTAGATGTCTGGTTAATACTTCTCAATGGAGCCACAATTCGACCGTCAGCTCTTAATGGCATCGGATAGGAGCTGTCTCAGTAGTGGATGGAGGGATGACAGAGGGAGAAACAAGGACAATGGAGGATGGAAGGACTAGAAAGAGAAGGGATGAGGTAGAAAGAGGGATGAAGGAGAGAGAGGGATAAACATTTTTTCAAGATTGATTGATCGTGTGACGTGACAGGGCAGGGGCAGGGGACACAGATATCTGCTCTTGGCTCTTTGTGGGGCAAACCCATGTGAACATGGGGAGAACATGCAAACACAGAAAAATAGCTCTTCCCCCATAGTCCAGGAGATAGCCCTTCCTCCATAGTCAGGAGATGGCCTTTCCTCCATAGTCCAGAAGATAGCCCTTCCTCCATAGTCAGGAGATAGCCTTCCCTCATAGTCCAGAAGATAGCCTTTCCTCCATAGTCCAGGAGATAGCCTTTCCTCCATAGTCCAGGAGATAGCCCTTCCTCCATAGTCCAGAAGATAACCCTTCCTCCATAGTCCAGGAGATAGCCCTTCCTCCATAGTCCAGGAGATAGCCCTTCCTCCATAGTCCAGGAGATAGCCCTTCCTCCATAGTCAGGAGATAGCCCTTCCTCCATAGTCCAGGAGATAGCCCTTTCTCCATAGTCCAGGAGATAGCCCTTCCCTCATAGTCCAGGAGATAGCCTTTCCTCCATAGTCAGGAGATAGCCTTTCCTCCATAGTCAGGAGATAGCCTTTCCTCCATAGTCCAGGAGATAGCCCTTCCTCCATAGTCCAGGAGATAGCCCTTCCTCCATAGTCCAGGAGATAGCCCTTCCTCCATAGTCAAGAGATAGCCCTACCATCGTGCAAAGAGAGAGAGGGCTGAGGAATGGGGGGATGAGGGAGGGGGTTGAGGTAGAGAGATGGATGAGGGAGGGGATGAGGCAGAGAGAGGAATGAGGTAGAGAGAGGGGTGAGGGGAGGGGATGAGGTAGAGAGGGATAAGAGAGGGGGTGAGGCAGAGAGAGAGGGATGAGGGAGTGGGATGAGGTAGAAACAGTAACATGCAGGGACTGAGGAAGTCATGTCATCTTAGTTGTTAGTATGGCTTGGTTGATTTTTCTTTTGCCACATCCATCATGGGAGGATTGGCACACACACACACACACACACACACACACACACACACACACACACACACACACACACAAACTCCTCTGGTGTCTCTCGTTACATCATTTCTGTATCTCCGTGTTTCTAAGGCGACTGTCAACCCCGGGATAGCCTCTAGCTGTCAGACCCTACCCTCCAGAACTCTCAGTTGATCCCCTCCACCCCCAGCCTCTACTACTAGCCTCCACCCCAAGCCTCTATTCCCAGCCTCCACTCCCAGCCTCAACTCTCTACTCCCAGCCTCCACCCCCCGCCTCCACTCCCAGCCTTAACCCTCAACTCCCAGCCTCCACCCCCAGCCTCCACTCCCAGCCTCCACCCCCCGCCTCCACTCCCAGCCTTAAACCTCAACTCCCAGCCTCCACCCCCAGCCCCTAACCTCCATCTCCACCCCAGCCCTCACCCTCCAGGCTTACCCCCTCCATCCTAGCCCCCAGAGCTCGTATACTCCCCCTCACCCCAGTCCACCCTCAGCCTCCTATCCCTCCAGCTTCTAGCCCTGTCCCTGCTGTGAGCTGCTAGATTAGACCATATTCACCCCCAGTGGGAGACCATACTCAGCTTGTCCTCCTAACCTCCTAAACATGCAGTTCAACTCTATCTGACTGGCTGAGGGGACACGGCAGGCCAGTAAGAGTTGTGCTGCTGCTAAACTGCCTCTTTACGCTCCCCAGCTGTTAGACTGCCCCCCCCCCCCTCCCCTTCCCCCAGGTGTAGCTGCAGACCGCCCCCCCTCCAGGTGTGTGTAACTGGGTGTAGCTGTCAGCCAGGCTACTCAGGTGTGACACAGTGGCAGATCCTGTAGCTACACCTGTCAGAGAAGACAGGACTAAGATGGCAGCATATGTTACCTGAGTACGCATCCACACACGGTACACACACCCCCACACAAATACTTACATACATGCACACACACACACGCATACACGTAACATGCACACGCTGGCACACAAATACTTACATGCAAATGCACACACACACACCGCATGCACACACACCACACACACATGAACGCACACACAAACACTTACATAAACACACCCACTCACACATGTAAATACATACATGCATACACAAGTGCACACACACGCATGCAGACCTGTTTAGTACGGCGATGACGTTCTGTAGTTTAGCTCAGACACAAGTCATGTTCTGAGACTATATAAGTGTCAGCAGTGTGTTTTTGTCATATTGACCTGTCAATCAATCAATCAATCCTCCAGTCGATCAGTGGTCCAATTGAAGCCTACCTGTCTGTCCTCCATCACTACCACGCTGAAGACTGCTGGACCTGTCTGTCCTCCATCACTACCACGCTGAAGACTCCTGGACCTGTCTGTCCTCCATCACTACCACGCTGAAGACTCCTGGACCTGTCTGTCCTCCATCACTACCACGCTGAAGACTCCTGGACCTGTCTGTCCTCCATCACTACCACGCTGAAGACTCCTGGACCTGTCTGTCCTCCATCACTACCACGCTGAAGACTGTTGGGCCTGTCTGTCCTCCATCACTACCACGCTGAAGACTCCTGGACCTGTCTGTCCTCCATCACTACCACGCTGAAGACTGCTGGACCTGTCTGTCCTCCATCACTACCACGCTGAAGACTCCTGGACCTGTCTGTCCTCCATCACTACCACGCTGAAGACTGCTGGGCCTGTCTGTCCTCCATCACTACCACGCTGAAGACTGCTGGACCTGTCTGTCCTCCATCACTACCACGCTGAAGACTGCTGGGCCTGTCTCAGTGTGAGAAGCAAAAGGACAGCTCCCCTGGTCTATATCCTGCTCTGGGCTGGTTAGGTCCAGCCTGTTCTGGTCTGGTCATGGTCTATATCCTGCTCTGGGCTGGTTAGGTCCAGCCTGTTCTGGTCTGGTCCTAGTCTATATTTTGCTCTAGGCTGGTTAGGTCCAGCCTGTTCTGGTCTGGTCCTAGTCTATATTCTGCTCTGGGCTGGTTAGGTCCAGCCTGTTCTGGTCTGGTCTATATTTTGCTCTGGGCTGGTTAGGTCCAGCCTGTTCTGGTCTGGTCATGGTCTATATCCTGCTCTGGGCTGGTTAGGTCCAGCCTGTTCTGGTCTGGTCCTAGTCTATATTCTGCTCTGGGCTGGTTAGGTCCAGCCTGTTCTGGTCTGGTCTATATTTTGCTCTGGGCTGGTTAGGTCCAGCCTGTTCTGGTCTGGTTCTGGTCTATATCCTGCTCTGGGCTGATTAGGTCTAGCCTGTTCTGGTCTGGTTCTGGTCTATATCCTGCTCGGTGCTGGTTAGGTCCAGCCTGTTCTGGTCCTGGTCTATATCCTGGTTTGGGCTGGTTAGGTCCAGCCTGTTCCGGTCTGGTCTGTACTGCTGTGGTTAGGTCTGGGGCCGTTTTTCCAAAACATTTTATCTTACCACTAAAGAGTTCTCTTAAATAGCAGTAAAAGTTCTTAACAAAGTTTCATCCTAAAACATATTCTCAAAGCTGCTGAGACCAACTTTTAAGGAATGGGGAGAAATCTTAAGCCAAGACAAAGGGTGGGGTAGACCTGGTTGCCAATGTCAACAAAGTTACTAACTATGCCCACAGTGATTGACTAATAGGGGATGGGTCTTTGTCAATGATTTCATCATAGAAATATTGCAGAACAAGTTTTAATTTTACAATATGTAAAGTTTTAAAATAGAAATGTAGCCTTATTCAAATAAAGATGTTCAATTGTAGGTTGTGTCACTAATTAAACAGGTATATGTTTAGCTAATTGTCAGTCTCTTACACGTGCATCTTGTAAACAAATGTCGATATGCATGAAGGCTGCCAGGGCCGGTCCTTCCTACAGGCGACATAGGCAGCTGCCTAGGGCAGCATGGAGAGGGGGGCAGCATGGAGAGGGGGGCAGCATGGAGAGGGGGGCAGCATGGAGAGGGGGGCAGCATGGAGAGGGGGGCGGCACGAAGAGGGGGGCGGCACGGAGAGGGGGGGCGGCACGGAGAGGGGGGGCGGCACGGAGAGGGGGGGCGGCACGGAGAGGGGGGGCGGCACGGAGAGGGGGGCGGCACGGAGAGGGGGGCGGCACGGAGAGGGGGGGCGGCACGGAGAGGGGGGCGGCACGGAGAGGGGGGGCGGCACGGAGAGGGGGGGCGGCACGGAGAGGGGGGGCGGCACGGAGAGGGGGGGCGGCACGGAGAGGGGGGCGGCATTTTCTCAAGTGCATCCATTAATTAACCCTCCCGCACTACCGGCAAAGGGCGCCAACTGCGCCACGTCATATGTCCGTGTTGTGGTTGGGGGGGGGGTGGGGGGGGGGGGGGGGGCGGCGGCACCCTGATTTGCGCTCCCGGGGGGTGGGGGGGGGGTTGATAAATCTTGCCTAGGGGGCCAAATGTGCTAGGACCGGTACTGAAGGCCGCTATATGAATTGTCGATGTGGGGTCTGCAGAGGGCATATTGTTTAATGCAATGTGATGTGTTCCACTGATGGATGGCTGAGATAATATACCTAGTTCATTTGCGCTGCAGAGCTGCATTTTCCCTGCGGTGAAGTAGAGTAGAGTTGTCAACCTTTGATCTCCGGTGTTACTGGGTTGTTTCAATAAGTGACTGCAACCCTGATGACAATTCTGATACCCGACGATACATTTTCGTAAGCTCAATATCACAACATGTTTAAAAAATGTTTATGTTCATGGTTTTAGTGATTTGGGAGTCCTCTTGACCACGCCTAACTTTTCACAGATCATTTAAGAGCTGGTTTTAGCACTAAAACGCTTTGTGAAATACAAAAATGAGGAGTCCCAAAATGAGGACTGATGCCCATTATTTTAAAGAGTTTCTCCTAAATTAGGAATTAAGAGCTACTTTTAGCCTCAAGATGTTTTGTGAGTACGGCCCCTGGTCTGATATATCCTGGTATTTTCTGGTCTTGTCTTGATTAGCCTGGTCTAGTCGGCTTAGATCTGGCCTGATCTGGTTAGATCTGGTCTATCCTAGCCTGTTATGGTTTGTCCTGGTCTAGCTGGTCCGGGGCTAGTCTTATCCTATGTTATCTTAGCCTGGCATAGTTTGGTCTCATCTTGCTAGGGCCAGGTGGATCATCAAATGTTTTTCAATTGCAATTTTGGTTACCTACAATTAGGGAAGCACGATAATCGAGATGAAACGATTATTATGCCGCATTCAGTTTAGCGATGATGCTCTCGTTTTAGTCTTGCGTTATAAATCACACTACTCCTCCGGCTTCTTGGTATGGGGTGATGTGACTGCTTTAGCACTCTGCTTAGCACTCTGCTGCATGCTCGTCAACGGGGGTACAGTCGTAACACACTAGACTACTGGGGTAGCTTTCAAAGTACAATGTATAACAATGTGCTATCCTCCTTTTCTACCTCAATCTTGGCAAACTGCAGCAAGCCCTCTATCCTTTATCAGGATTCCAATCGGACGAGACTTTGGAGACAAGCATGTTGATGAGATCTGATTACCTATTAGATACATTTTTTTTTTAAGTTTAAGTATTTTAAGGTCTTTTTTCTTCAAAGATCAATGAATGGATGATGTTTCCAAAGTCAAATAAGTAATTGCATTACATTATTGTGATCTCAATATGGACCAAAATTATCTTGATTATTTTTGCCAGAATTGAGCAGCCTTAGATCTATGTTGGTATACTCTAGTCTGGCCTGGTCTGGCTACATCCTCCAGGTGGGGAGAGTCGCTTGCCCTGGTCAGTGTGTGTGTGTAGACCCAGCTGACCTGGGGTCAGTGCTGCGGCTGTCTGTTAGGGAGGTCAGTGTGTGTGTGTAGACCCAGCTGACCTGGGGTCAGTGCTGCGGCTGTCTGTTAGGGAGGTCAGTGCTGCGGCTGTCTGTTAGGGAGGTCAGTGTGTGTAGACCCAGCTGACCTGGGGTCAGTGCTGCGGCTGTCTGTTAGGGAGGTCAGTGCAGCGGCTGTCTGTCAGGGAGGTCAGTGCTGCGGCTGTCTGTTAGGGAGGTCAGTGCTGCGTCTGTCTGTTAGGGAGGTCAGTGCTGCGACTGTCTGTTAGGGAGGTCAGTGTGTGTTGACCCAGCTGACCTGGGGTCAGTGCTGCGGCTGTCTGTCTGTTAGGGAGGTCAGTGCTGCGGCTGTCTGTTAGGGAGGTCAGTGCTGCGGCTGTCTGTTAGGGAGGTCAGTGCTGCGTCTGTGGTCCCTGAGAGCAGGCTGCCTGTTCCCACAGGAGAGACCAACTAGGAGAGAGTCTCAGCTAGCCTGGGCCATGTGAGTCAGCTGCTCCTCCTCCTCGTCTTCCTCCTCCTCCTCGCCATCTGCTCTGCTCCTGTGTTGATGTCACACTAGAGCGTTGGACGCCGCCAGTGTCGGGGGAGAAGGTGTGGTGCATTCTGGGAAACGCTCCACTGATTGATGTCTTGTCTCTGTTTCGATGGCCTTCATCTCCCTCTGGCACATCCTCCTTTTCTCTTCTTCCCTCCTCTCTTCTCATCTCCCCCTCCTCTTCCCTTCATCCCCTCTCCTCTTCCTCTCCTCTCTTCATCTCCTCCTCCTCTCCTCTCTTCATCTCCCCCTCTCCTCTTCCTCTCCTCTGTTCTCCTCCTCTCTCTAAGCTCATTAACATGTTCGCGGGCCAGTTAGTGGTGGGCAGGGTCTAGGGGGCATGACCCCATGTGGCCTGCTAATCCAATCAGCATCCACTTAACCCGAGTCCCCCCTCCCACCACTCTGGTGTCCAGGGAGCTGGATGATCCCAGCAGGAGAGCTGAGACCCTGAAGCTGCTGAGAGCCTTGGGACATTTCTGCCTTGTCATCTTTGGGTAGAGGTTAGGTGGATGGACGGATGGAGCAAGAGATGGATGGATTGATGGACTGATGGATTGATGGATGGATTAAGGGATGGACGAATGGATGGATGGGCTGATAGCTGTCAGGGAATGCCTGGGTGTTCTAAGCATCCAGGATTAGACTAACCCACTGTCTGTCTTAAGATTTACACAGGCTAACCTGCAGCTCTCCTGGGAGCGAAAGCTCTCCTGGCCTCAGATCTGCTGTCAGTGTACACACACACACACACACAGGATCTCCAAGAGACATCTTTATAGTCCCCAGAGACCCCTCCTGTCACCTGCTGTGATGAATAGTGTCAGGAAGGAAGTGTTTCGAGTGTGTATGTCATAGAGAAAGACAGTGTTGGATAAGACCGAGTGTTTTGTCAGTGTTCTTTGTGTGTGTGGGTGTGTGTGTGTGTGTAATCGTTGATGCTGGTTTTAAGGCCCGGTGATTGGCAGCCTTAGACCCCTCCACTGTAGTTGCCGCGGTGACAGTGATCGATGTTGCAGCATCAGTGTGATTGATGGGTTCTTAGAGTCAATCTGGATTGAATGTCGGTTTATTATATCAGTTTCAGAGGACAATAGGGACCCAATCGCCCTTGGGAAATAAAACTGATTATGCACAACAGCATTGTGGCCCCCCTGGTCCCCATTGCCCCCGATTGGCCCCTCACAGCCTGCAACAGCCAGCTCTTAGCATCCTCCCTGATTAGTGATAACAATAGAATTGATTGATTTACCAATACCGGTCATGCAACAGCCTTCCCAGTCCTACCAACCACTTTTTAAATGACACAGATCATTAGCAGATTAGCCTAGCATGTGGCCAGGCACATGAGCCTAGCATGTGGCCAGGCACATGAGCCTAGCATGTGGCCAGGCACATTAGCCTAGCATGTGGCCAGGCACATGAGCCTAGCATGTGGCCAGGCACATGAGCCTAGCATGTGGCCAGGCACATTAGCTTAGCACGTGAACCTTTCTTAAAACTCCTCATATCCTGACAGTATGCATCAGTATGCATTATCAGTATGCATTCTCCTTAGAAAAATTACGCAGCACACGTAAAAACTCTGCAAACGTGCATAAACACTAATGAAGTTACCAAAGAATCAACTCACTATCTTAGTCACCGACTGTATCACGGGCAGGGTGTCACATGCACTAGTACGCATAATGCATCACTAATACCAAACGTCAAACTGTTACACCTTCTGTGGGAAGAATTGCGTGTCACTACCCAACTGAAACCATCGCTTTGGTTACGTGTCGCCCCAGATTTGTTTAGCACAACGCCTGGGCTGCTGTTGCTGATGAATAGCTGTTTAACATACAGGTGTCCTAATCTAAATAAGTGAGTTAATATATTTGTGTAGGTTATCAGGCTGTGGTTCTATTGGCCAGGATCAGAGAGGTTGCCATGGCAGCATCTTGCTCTCTGTGGTAAATATTCAGGTAGAGCCAGGGTCGTCATAGTATCAGTTCAGGAGATCATCGATTAGTTTACAGGACACTCTGTCCTCATAGCTTAGACTGGGCGGTGTTAGCTAATGACACTATCCTGTCCCATAAACCCTGACCTGTGAGATACTCTCTATCTCAAGGCCTTGACTTTCTCGTAAAACCAAGCCTTTGTTCTGTCTCTGTCTCTCTCTCTGTCTCTGTCTCTGTCTCTCTCTCTGTCTCTCTCTCATCGTATTATGGGATTCTGCTGTGAGGGAGTGAGAAGGCATTCCTGTTAGATACGGGTGCTGTTAGAACCTGTTGTACAGGAGTTAAGTTGAGCAGAACTGCATTCTGCCTCCTCTTTGTCAACTTCCTGTCACTGTCTCACCTGTCTGTAACACCTTTTGTATCTCACCTGAGAGAGAGAAATGAGTTGAATTTGTTTGAGGGGCAGAGGGACTTCCTGATTGACTGAGTGGCTTATTGACCGACTGACTGATGAACTGACTTCATTTGGGGCAGATCTTTCCTTGCTGACACCTCCTAGTGTTCTAGCACAGACCTGTCTTAATTGAGACCTCCGTCAGTCCGAGCTGAGCTTAGGTTATAGGTGGTTAGGTTAGACTATAGATTAGGTTAGATGTGGAGGCTTAGTTACGGTTAATTAGGGTTAGTCGTGGAGGGTTGGTTAGGGTTAGACGTGGAGGGTTAGTTAGGGTTAGACATGGAGGGTTAGTTAGTAGCGCATAGTAGTTACTGGAGATGCAGATGCTGAGGGCGTTCTGAACCCCACCTGACCTATGACCCCTTACATACAATCCTGACCAATCATTATAGCCCAGTGAGAAAAGGATTTCAGTTTACAGTTTCAACTCATTATGCCTGGCTGGATGATCTCTCACTCACTCAGCCCTTTCTCTCTCAGTGTGTTTGCTTTTTGCTGAACATTGCATGATTGGATAAACCACTTATGGATTTTCAGGGTCGCTTAAGAAGATGAACTAGGACCGAAATGAATCTGTCAGATTTCATATATTGTTTTCAATTGACTATGCTGGATCAATGGAGGTAGATGGTGGCTTGGAGAGGAGAGTGGGATGGGGGGTAATAGAACCATTGGGATGAGTGAGTGTGTGTGTGTGTGTGTGTGTGTGTGTGTGTGTGTGTGTGTGTGTGTGTGTGGGGGGGGGGGGGTTAGGGTTGGGGGGGGATCCACATGCTCTCCAACAAGGACACGCATACAGTCACTTAACCTGGAAGAGCCTTAATGTGTGTTTGGCTGTCAGTCAATCCTGGCTGCTGGAGGGATGTGAGGACCACCTTCATGCAGCAGGTCTGTTATCTGGAATCTTCCCTCCTGTCTGTTCTGCTTTCATGTTCATGAGCCCCATTCAGAACACATCCCTCAGCTCCACTGTCCTGAGTAGCTGGGCTGGCCATGACCTTCAGCTTATAGTGTTACCTACCCACCCTGTTTCTACTCTCCCTTTCTCTACCCTCCCTCTCTAAACTCCCTCTCTACCCTCCCTCTCTTTACAAACCCTCTCTACCTCACTCTCACCTTCCCTCCTCTCCTCTACCCTCCCTCTTCTCTACACTTACTCAGCGTTTCCCACAGATTAGAAATCTAGTTGTGGCGGGGAGGGGGTTGTCAGACCGGGGGGGGGGGGGGGGGGGGGGGGGGGGGGGGGTGGGGGAGTCGTAATAATTCCTTCGTTAATAATTCGTTACACAGTTAATTTGTTAATAATTTGTTACATTAAATATTAACCCTAAATGATTCACACCTTCACGAAATTAACAACAACTAATATATCATTTCTGCATTATGCATGTAGCCACGCTAGTGCTAAACAACTATTTAACTGGTCGGCTCCAGGACGCCGGGTAAGTAGCTAGCTCCTGAGACTTCTCACCAAAAGAACGAAGGGGAACCTTCGAGTAGGTAGGCCTACCTAGCAAAAAGTTGCCTCAACTTTCCTCAACTTTTAGCTACGGCACTAATGCTGAAAGCTCGCTGATATAGCTGTCGGTCTTACTAGAACGGCGTATGTATGCATTGTTGCTAACGTGTGCTGACGTTGTGACTGTGCATATGTGAGAAAGACGCATGAGTGACAGAGAGACGGAGGGAGGGCAGGGGAAAGAAAGTGCAGCTGAACGAATACGCTGCGTGTTTTAACCTAAATAGCGATTAAAAAAAATGTTTCACGAAACGCAATATGTGGCGGCCGGTGTTGATTCTGTGGCGCACCGCCACAAATTAGTCTATGTGTGGGAAACACTGCTTACTCTCTACCCTCCCTCTACTCTCCCCTCCCTCTCCTCTCCTCTACCCTCCTTCTCTCTGTCTCTCCTCTCCTCTACCCTCCTCTCTGTCTCTCCCCTCCCTCTCCTCTCCTCTCCTCTACCCTCCTTCTCTGTCTCTCCCCTCCCTCTCCTCTACTCTACCCTCCCTCTCTCTACCCTCCCCCTCTGTGCCGCCTCCCTCCATACCCCTTCCCCACCCCGCTCCCTCCAACATGATTCCCCCTTCCCATCAACACACCTTCAGCTGCCCTCTAGCCATGTCACACTTGTGTTCGATAAGTAACATTGTCACACGAGTATTGTTACATGCTAAACTGTAGCACATGGCCAGTAGCAGGGCTCCTGCTGTAGATGGTAGCTGCATGCCCCTCAGGAGACCAGCAGGCCAGGGTGAGGGGGGGGGGTGAGACGACCAGTTGAGCATGTGGCATTCCCGGAAAGGATGGAGAGGGGGCAGGTGGAGGGAGGGAAGGAGGGAGGGATGAGCAGAGGGGATGGGGAGGAAGGGGGAGAGTGGAAGGGGAAAGAGGTGGGTTGTAGGGAGAGAGAAGAGAGGAGAAGGAGAGAGGACAGACTCGCATAGAGAAGTAGGAGGAAGAGGATGGTGAAGTGTTATCCATCTGGTGTAACAGGAGACATCTCCTTTGGTAGTAGCGTACCGTAGATTTGTGGACAGCAGAGTGGCACACCTGCCATTTCTTTATATTCTATTTGGACACTGGTATCCAAAGTGACAAACAAGTAGTGCATGTAGAAAGTATGTCAGATAATGAAGGATTAGAAGGGCTAACAGTATTACTGTGATTAGCTGGTAATGATGAATGACAAGGTATAGTGTTAGGAAGTCAGGATGACAGAGAGAGGACGAGCAGTGGAGGCCAGGAGCACGACACCCCAGACCCTGCAGAGTGTGTTGTGTGTGTGTGTGGGGGGAGAGAGAGAGAGAGTGTGTGTGTGTGTGTGTGTGGAAAGAGAGAGTGTGTGTGTGTGTGTGTGTGGAAAGAGAGTGTGTGGAGAGTGTGTGTGTGGAGAGAAAGAGTGTGTGTGTGTGGAAAGAGAGTGTGTGTGTGTGTGTGTGTGGAAAGCGAGAGAGTGTGTGTGTGCATGCTCTTGGTGAGAGGGCGTGGAGGGTTCTCCTGCTGTCTCAGCAGTCTAGTGAAGCACCTCTCTGAGCTACTCTGTGCTACACACCCTGTCACCCGAGACTAGGGCTGCTGCAACTAACATTATTTTAATAATCGATTAATCTGGCGATTATTTTTGGGATGAATCGGATACAAATTGGGCTCAAGCCTTCGGCGAGCACAACCATTGTTTTCTCTCATACATATGAGATAAATGTTATTGATTATTTTTCCCTCCCCTAAGGATCCCTCAATACTTTAGTGGTTCCCAACCCTGGTCCTCAGGGACCCCCTGTCCTGCATGTTTTAGATGGTGGTCATAGCAGGCTTCTGGAGGCTTCTGCAAAGCTGGATAACGACCCATTCATTTGGTTTGTTGGAGCAGGGAAACATCTAAAACATGCAGGACAGGGGGTCCCTGAGGACTATGGTTGGGAACCACAACGTCAGTGTCAAAATGTCTGTCTTGGTCCTGATTGCGTTGCTTGTATAGGGATTTCGTTCCGTTGCACGGTTTAGGCTGATATCAGTACCATAGCTAAAAGACTTGGAAGGTTAAGGCTACTTTTCGCTAGGTACCTACAAACATGTCTTAATCTGCTAAACAAGTGAGTTCCCCTTCGTTCCTTTGGTGAGCTGTCTCACGAGCCCTACTTACCCGCCATCATGGAGCCGACCAACTAAATACATATTTTGCACTAGCGTTGCTACCTGCATATACCTACAGTTGGCAGCTGTGCTCCGTAGAAACATACCTATTTGCAACCGATGCAAGCATACTCCACAATTTCCCCAGAAACGGAGCACAGCTGCCAGCTGTAGGTATATTTCCCCAGAAATTGTACACTTTAGTTTAGTGTGAAATGCTCCCACACCTTTGATGAGTTAGGTCGTAGGCTTGTGATTTATCTGCCTCCACCATGTTTCAGAACAACGTTACGGGTCTCTCCGATGGTCTTTCCTCTACCTCCGCTCTGCTCCGCGTTCAACTCAACTTATTTTATTTTTATACTCAAACATGTCCGCGACTTAGTGAGTGGCGTAATAGTCGCGCGACACGAGTTGATCATGAAATTAGTTGCCAAGTCTTTTAATAATCGAATGTTATTGATTCATTATTGCAGCCCTACTGCAGACTACTGCAGGAGGAGAGGGGACAGACAGGCAGACAGGCAGACAGGCAGACACACAGGCTGGCAGGCAGACAGGCAGGTGTGGGGTCCAGACACCCCTTGCTTCAGCTGTCATACAGGAGAACGGGATCCTGTCCCTCTGCAGAGGACGTAGGACCTTCATCATCATCATCCTCATCCTCATTACAGTGCAAATGAAAGGCACCTCTGCGAGGCTGGCAGCAGAGATAATAGATTGATGTTAATGACCCTGGGTCTGTAATCCCTGGCTGATGAAGTCCCCCAACCAGGCCTGGCGTTGGCCCGGCCGGGGAGGAGGGGGGGGGGGGGGGTCATCCATCTTGACCTCCAGCAGTCTTGTGTTTACTCAGGGTGCCGCACAGGATTACACAACACAGACAGGATGTGACACATCCTTCCGTAATCCCTCCAACAAATGAAACTCGTTATTTCTACTTTTCTGTTTGCCTTCCATCTCTCTGTCTCTCTCTCTCTCTGTCTCCGTATCCCTTTTATTAATAGCTTGATGAGAATCCAGACCTGAAAAGTGGCTTTGCCCGCTAACACGCTCATTGCCATGGAGACCGGAACCGATGTGTGTGAGTTAGCGAGTTAGTGAGCAAGTGAGAGCCTCTGAATGTCTGTTTTCTGTGTGGATGAATGTAGAAGGTAAGATGGATCCAGGCAGGACCTTGTGCGGACGAAAAGGTTGGGGTGTGTGGGATAGACGGAGAGACAATTCCAGTTCTAAAAAGCCTTCTTAGACAGTAAAATACTAGCAATTCATCTGATAGGTGATACAGGATTGTGTCAAACGCGCGGGAGCAAGTTGTAACTGGACCCTCAGCTTGGGAGCATTTTGTGACTGTGTGTGTGTTTACATTGGTGTGTATGTAAGCAAGTTCATATATTGTTCATTCAACAGTGTTGTACCTGGTGGCACAGTGTTCCCTGGGACAATGGTGTGTGTGTGTATGTCTCCCTAGTAGTCTATGTTCCTCAGTGTGACCACACAGGGAAGGCCGTTGCTACGTGGTGGAAGGTGGATATGATTCACCTTGGCTTGGAGGGGACCCATTACTGTGTGGATTTTCATATGTCTGTAGTTATTATTTGTCAATCAAGTCAATATTTCAAACCAAAATAATACACTTGAGGAAAACTTTTTCTTGTTTATATAGTTACATTTATGCATTCAGCAGACGCTTTTATCCAAAGCGACTTCCAAGAGAGTTTTACCAAAGTGCATAAGTCACTGATCATAACAGCCCCAAACATTGTGGGTAGCCAAACATGTAGCATACATTGTGAAACCAAATAAGTCCCAAAGGGAAGAACAATAAGAGCATGTAGCTAGACAAGTTACAATTAAACAGCAAGAACCTCAAAAGTCTCAATAAGAGTCATTGGGATCCAGGGGGAAAACTAACATCCAGCCAAACATTCCTAAGTGCCGTTGTACTCCTGGAACAAGTGCATCTTGAGCCTTTTCTTGAAGGTGGGGAGACAGTCAGTGTCCCTGATGGAGGTGGGGAGCTGATTCCACAATTGGGGGGCCAGACATGAGAACAGCTTGTGCTGGGACCGGGCGCTCTTGAGCGGTGGGACCACCAGACGGTTGTCAGAGGAAGACCGTAGGTGGCGGGTGGGGGTGTAAGGCTGGTGGAGAGACTTGATGTAGTCGGGTGCAGTCCCATTCGCCGCTCAGAAGGTCAGTACCAGAGTTTTGAATCTGATACGGGCCGTGATGGGAAGCCAGTGGAGGGAGATGAGGAGCAGGGTAACATGGGAGCGTCTGGGTAGATTGAAGACCAGACGGGCCGCCGCATTCTGAATCCTCTGGAGAGGGCGGGTTGCGCATGCTGGGAGACCAGCGAGCAGCGAGTTGCAGTAGTCCAACTTGGAGAGGACCAGTGCCTGGACTAGCAGCTGTGTGGAATGCTCAGGCAGTTATCTCCTGATCTTCCGGATGTTGTAGAGGGTGAATCTACACGACCGGGAGACCGCAGCAATGTGGGCTGTGAAGGACAGCTCATCATCCATGGTCATCCCGAGGTTCCTGGCAGAGGATGAAGGGGTCACCGTCGCAGATCCCAGGGTGATTGACAGATCGTGGGAGGATTTCTGTTTTGGCTAGGTTCAGCTGGAGGTGGTGCTTGGTCATCCAGGCGGAGGTGTGTGTGAGGCAGGCCTCAATCCTAGCTGAGATCCCCGGATCAGTCGGGGGGAACGACAGGTACAGCTGCGTGTCGTCAGCGTAGCAGTGGTAGGAGAAGCCATGGGAGGTGATGATTGGTCCAAGTGAGGTGGTGTACAGAGAGAAGAGGAGGGGTCCAAGGACAGAGCCCTGTGGGACACTAGTGGAGAGCTGGCGAGGGTCTGACAGTTTGCCTCCTCAGGAGACCTGGTAGGATCTTTCCGACAGGTAGGATGAGATCCAGTGAAGTGCAGTGCCAGTGATGCCCATCTCAGAGAGTCTGGCAAGCAGGATTTGATGGTTAACCGTATCACATGTTGCAGAAAGGTCCAGCAGAATGATGACGAATGACCTCGAAGCCGCTCTGGCAGACTGGAGGGCAGTGGTGACTGAAAGGAGGGCAGTTTCTGTGGAGTGGCCAGTCTTGAAGCCCGATTGGTTGGGGTCAAGCAGGTTGTTCTGAGAGAGAAAGTTCGACAGTTGGTTAGATACAGCGCGTTCAATTGTTTTAGAAAAGAGAGGTAGCAGTGATACCGGTCTGTAGTTCTGGAGGACGGCTGGGTTAAGGGAGGGTTTTTTGAGTAGAGAACTAACTCTAGCCGAGGCAGAGGGTAAAGTGCCGGAAGTAAGAAAAGAGTTAAGGACATGGAGAAGAAAAGTTAAGATGGAGGGAGAGATGGTTTGAAAGAGACGGGAGGGGAATGGATCAAGGGGACAGGAGGTGGGGCAATGAGAGAAAATGAGGTCAGATATCTCGCCTCGGACAGGGGAGAGAAAGAGTTTAGACAATAGATAGTTAGAAATCTCTTGGTTCCCCCTCCTCCCCGCTCCTGCATGTTTCCAATTCCATTGTGCAGTGAGACTGTTGGACAGTTGGATTGCCTTAGCAACGGCTGGCAGGAAAATGTTGCAACAGTAACCTGCTGCACGAAAAAAGAAAAACCAAGGACAGAGAAATGACAGTCAATGCTGGGAAATTGCTCTTAACATGAATTGTTAATTGTTTAAAAGCTAGCACTTCTCACGCTTCATGAAACTCAGCTAGTTATCTGACATTGCCCGCAGTGAAAACCACAGTAACCGACAATGGGCTGATATCTCCGTAATTAATTAGATCCTGAGTTACCATTCAACTAAAACACACACACATAACGATGGATATATTTTGTCAGGGGGCCCGGGATTCCTCAGACAGCCAGCCTTAACAACCAGACATCCAGCCCCGATAACCAGACAGCCAGCCCTAACAACCACACAGCCAGCCCTAACAACCAGACAGCCAGCCCCGATAACGAGACAGCCAGCCCTAACAACCAGACAGCCAGCCCTATCAACCATCCAGCCAGCCCTAACAACCAGCCAACATGTGATTTCCAGGACAGAGCTGAGAGGGACTCTGTCATTTTCCACAGAGAACCCAGGGGAGTCCCTGCTCTGCACAGGGGGGAGGGAGGAAGAGCCGGAGAGAGATAGGGGAGGGATGGATAGAGAAAGGGAAGGATGTAGAGAGAGATAGGGGAGGGATGGATAGAGAGAGGGAAGGATGTAGAGAGAGATAGGGGAGGGATGGATAGAGAGAGGGAAGGATGTAGAGAGAGATAGGGGAGGGATGTAGAGAGAGAGGGAGGGATGGAAGGTTTTGTTTTGATAGAAAAGAGGAACATTCTCTTTCTCCCTCCATTTCTCCACCTCTTTCTATCTCTCTTTCATTGTTGTGGGCCCCAGGGAGGTTGTCTAAGGGTTGTACATGCTGCGCTGTTCCTGTCATCGTGCTGACACCCCCCTGGGGAGGGGAGGGGGGGGGGAGGGCTGGACTGGACTGTATGTCAGTGTGCCACTATGTAAAGGAAAGAGATGACGAGGAGGAGAGAGAGACGGGGATGAGAGAGACGGGGAAGAGAGACGGGGAGGAGAGAGAGACGGGGAGGGGAAGGAGAGACGGGGAGGAGAGAGAGACGGGGAGGGGAAGGAGAGACGGGGAGGAGAGAGAGACGGGGAGGAGAGAGAGACGGGGAGGAGAGAGAGACGGGGAGGAGAGAGACGGGGAGGGGAAGGAGAGACGGGGAGGAGAGAGAGACGGGGAGGAGAGAGAGACGGGGAGGGGAAGGAGAGACGGGGAGGAGAGAGAGACGGGGAGGAGAGAGAGACGGGGAGGAGAGAGAGACGGGGAGGGGAAGGAGAGACGGGGAGGAGAGAGAGACGGGGAGGGGAAGGAGAGACGGGGAGGAGAGAGAGACGGGGAGGAGAGAGAGACGGGGAGGAGAGAGAGACGGGGAGGGGAAGGAGAGACGGGGAGGAGAGAGAGACGGGGAGGAGAGAGAGACGGGGAGGAGAGAGACGGGGAGGAGAGAGAGACGGGGAGGAGAGAGACGGGGAGGAGAGAGACGGGGAGGAGAGAGAGACAGGGAGGGGAAGGAGAGAAGGGTAGAGAGGAGGTACACAGACCACACACATACTTAAAATATATCTTTATTGGGCCATAACTGCCAGCTAACTAACAGTTACACCACAACAGCCATTTTTCTCCTACTGACTCTTATTCTAACAAAACCCATTCAATGAAAATGTCCAGACAAAAGGAGAGAGAAAGGAGGAGAGAGGAGAGAGACTGGGAGAGAGAAGGAGAGAGACCGAGAGAGGAGCGTGCATTTGACCTTTTTTCTGCCTCCAAGACTTGTCCAGGTGCTAGGGTTGCCTGGGCGACGCAGTGTTCAGCTCAAGAGGAAATCCTTTCCTGAGTTGAATGAATGTTACATTTCTTTATTCTCTCCTTCCTATCTTTATTCATCCCTTGCTCTCTGTTCATGTAAAAATCTCTTGATGTTCACTGCTTTTCTCTGTCTCTCACCATCACCCACACAAAAACACCCACCCACCCATCCACATGCACATTGCACACACACACACACACCTACACCCACACATATGAGTGGTAGAGGCACTGCCTGGAGCTGCATGCAGCAGTACTGTTTATTCCCCCCAACATAGCTCAGGATGATATTGAACTGCCTGACTTGTTTACCCACCTCGCCCTCCTCTCTCCTCTCCTCTCTTGCTCCAGGTATGGGGATATGAGAATGTTCCTTGTAATGATGCTGTCTCTCTCAGTTAAAAACAGATCAGCTCATGTAGGAACCTCCTGCCAACCCACTCACACAGACGCACACGCACACACTCACACAGACACACACAGACGCACACACACACAGACACACTTACTTACATACACACACTCACTTTGTCCTCTCCATGTCTGTCTGTCTCTCCCTGTCTCTCCGTCTCGTTCCCCTCCTCACGCCCACACCACTGTACTCAGGTGCACCTCATCTTCACTGTGTGTCTGTGTGTCTGCGTGTGTGTGTCTGCGTGTGTGTGTGTGTGTCTGGACTATTTCTCAGACTCTTTCTCTCCCTCCAGAGACAAAGGAACATTTAGTTCTATCCCTGATTTTCCCACTTCATCTCCCTCCCCCCTTCTCTCTCACTCTCTCCCTCCCTCTTCATCTTATCCCTCTCTCCACCCCCCCCCCCCCTGTCTTGCTGTGTCATTATGAATGAAGCCAGGCTGCAGTGCTCCCCTTCATCTGCTGCAGCAGCAAGCGGGAGCTGCCAGGAGGAGAAATCCCCCACCGCTGTTACCCTGTTGGACAGCGAGCGTACGTGTGTGTGTGTGTAATCTCCTGTCCGATTGGAGACTGAACTGTTCCATACTGCTCAGCCCTTGCAGAGCTCACACACACTCACACACGCTCACAGGGTTACAGCAGAGCGGAGAGCACCTACACACTGACTCATGCACACACACTCACACACGCTCACAGGGTTACAGCAGAGCGGCGAGCACCTACACACTGACGCACGCACACACACACACTCACACACACTCACACACGCTCACAGGGTTACAGCAGAGCGGCGAGCACCTACACACTGACGCACGCACACACACACACACACACTCACACACGCTCACAGGGTTACAGCAGAGCGGCGAGCACCTACACACTGACGCACGCACACACACACACTCACACACACTCACATGGTTACAGCAAAGTGGAGAGCACCTACGCACTCACACGCACTCACACGCACTCACACGCACTCACACACACTCACAGGGTTACAGCGAAGTGGAGAGCACCTACACACTGACGCACGCACACTCACACTCACACACACACGTGTCCTTGCAGAAGGTCACAAGTTATGATGGCTGAGTAGGGAGAATCTTGAACTATTACTGAACCATCTGGTTTATTTCACTCTCATGCACACCCTTCCTCTCTCACTACTCTCGCCCTCCTTTATTTCTCCTAACTTCTCTTTATTTCTGCCATTTTTCCTGTTTTGGTCCTGGCCCTAGTCCTGGCCCTAGTCCTGGCCCTAGTCCTGGCCCTAGTCCTGGCCCTAGTCCTGGCCCTAGTCCTGGCCCTAGTCCTGGCCCTAGTCCTGACCCTAGTCCTGGCCCTAGTCCTGGCCCTGGTGATGGCCCTAGTCCTGACCCTAGTCCTGGCCCTGGCCCTGGTGATGGCCCTAGTCCTGGCCCTAGTCCTGGCCCTAGTCCTGGCCCTAGTCCTGGCCCTGGCCCTGGTGATGGCCCTAGTCCTGACCCAAGTCCTGGCCCTGGTGATGGCTCTGGCCCTGGATCATGTTGTAGAGGTCTGAGTACGTTATCAGAGGACGTGAGATTGGATGATGTTTCCCTGGGGTGGCTTACACATAGCTTTCACTCCATGGAGACACAGAAGAAGCTGGAGTGTGTGTGAGTGTGTTTGTGCTGTGTTTGTGCTGTGTTTGCTGTGTTTGTATTCATGTGTGTGGACATGGTGTTACCTCCGTTCCTATTGCAGTACAGAGCAGCTGTTAGTCAATCAGGAAATCAATACCTCACATCTCCCTCTGATGTCTCTGAAGTGTGGGATACACTGATGATCACCCACCCACCGCACACCATACACACACCACAACCACCACAACCACTCACCACACACACACCACACATCCACCACCCATACACATTCCTTCATTCACTCTCATATGCACACACTAACACAAGTTTGAATGGCTGTCTTTGTGGATACTCAGAATTCTAACACATTCTAAATCCAGTTTTTTCTAACCCTAACTTGAACCTTGAGCCCAAAACCATCCCTAACTCCAACCCTTCATGTCATTTGAACTCTCAGGATCATTGTAAACCTCCTCAACCCCCATAGAGAAAGGGGGGGCCAGGGCCCAGACCTCAGCCCTTAAACTTGGGAGGACCAAGAATATGTCCTCAAATGGACAAAATCTAATCCCGTAAATGAATCCTGATTTTGTTGTTCCACCCCAAATCTACCCTGGCACTGACGGCCTGTAGCCGTGATGGCAGTCCCAGTGAAGACTGGAGCACTGTCACTCCTGTTCTGAACTGTGCTCCGCCCTGGCAGGTTGCTCTGGATATAAACCTGGATCAGACCGATGCAGGAGTAACTGAGGCCAGTGGGTTCCCTCGTGCTATCAGTTATACTGCCTGTGTTGAACTGCAAGCCATTTTTCATACTATGCTATTCTCATTTTGTTAGCACAATTAAAAGGTAGCTGCTTACTAGCTGCCGGTAGTATAGTTGCTCAGTATGGTAATAAGGAGTTTCATTAGGAGGAAAGTAACCAACTAGTCTTATGTGACAACCAAGCTGCTCCTTTATCTGGTGAGCTTTTGAAGTGTGCAGTGAAGTGGCCTGATGTTAGCAGCTGCAACACCGCAAACCAGCCGTATAGTAGTGCTAAGATGTACCTGTTTACCAGATGTACCAGCAACATCTGTACCAACACAGCACTGGATTCTGGTAGAACACCAGGTTTTTTTTAGGTGTGTGAGTGTGTGTGTGTGTGTAAGCCACTGTATATGTGTGCGCTATCAAAGTGGAGTAGCTGTAGCAACAAGGTCACAAGAGGCCTGTTGATATGGTGATGGTCGTCGTGGTGACAGGCCGTAGTGCTTTAAATCTCTTACCACACACACACACACACAACCATAGCACACGGACGCTCACACACACTCCAACACTAACACTTCACAACACATCTCTCTCTCTTCCTCTGTTTTCTGTTCTCCCTCTGTCTGCCTGTTATATATCTTCCTGTGTCCTGTACAAGGTAGATCACAGTCTCTCTCTCTCTCTCTCTCTCTCTCTCTCTCTCTCTCTCTCTCTCTCTCTCTCTCTCTCTCTCTCTCTCTCTCTCTCTCTCAAGTTCTGAATTATCTCTACCACCTTTTGACACAATGTTACCTTACTGAAATAGCACACTTTGAAGGCCGACACCTGCTCTAAAGTTCTCTCCCCCCTCTCCTCCCCCCCCCCTCTCCTCTTCCCCCCCCCTCTCCTCCTCCCCCCCCCCTCTCCTCCTCCCCCCCCCCCCCCTTCTCCCCCCTCTCCTCCCCCCCCCCTCCTCTCCTTCTCACAGGAGTCGTCCCCCCTCCTCCCCCACCAGCCAGTCAGGAGAGCACATGGTCTACGATCAGCTGCCCGCTCTGCTCTCTTCTGCTCCACGCCCACCTCCCTGGCTCCACAGGTTAGTGCCTGCGTGTGTGTGTGTGTGAAGTCTCACTGCTGAGTGTTAACTTGACACGGGGAAGTAATAAGGGTGTTGTAGCCGTTTTGGACAGTTTTGTCCGACTGTAGAGTTTGCACTTGCCTTGGGTTACTTTGGTTGTGTTAAATGTGATTGGTGTTTCTATATGAAGTATTGTTTCTATATTTGCATATCGGACAATCATTTGATTGAACTATAGGATAATTGGTAAATTGGTCATTACCTTGAACGTTGAGCGTAACAGATACGCTTTTTGACCACTTTTCGGTACAATCTTAACCTTTTTAGTTTACCGTCTTTACCTTTGCTTTATTGTATACATTTACAACTCGTTTATGTTCAACTTTTTGGAGCCAAATAAATGGATTATATTCTTTCAAGTTTGGAGTATCAAAAGTGCGTAATCCACCACCTGCTCACTAGACCCACGGCTTTGACTGGATCTTGGAGTTTGAAAATTAGAAACCATAGAAAGTCTGCCACAAAGGGTGTGTTGTAGTTGGCACATTCTGACCATTAAAACTGTCATCAACCTCCATCTCATCAACCTCCATCTCTCAACCTCCATCTCTCATCCACCTCCATCTCTCATCCACCTCCATCTCTCATCAATCTCCATCTCTCATCAACCTCCATCTCTTATCAACCTCCATCTCTCATCAACCTCCATCTCTCATCCACCTCCATCTCTCATCCACCTCCATCTCTCATCCACCTCCATCTCTCATCAACCTCCATCTCTCATCCACCTCCATCTCTCATCAATCTCCACCTCCATCTCTCATCCACCTCCATCTCTCATCAACCTCCATCTCTCATCAATCTCCACCTCCATCTCTCATCCATCTCTCATCCACCTCCATCTCTCATCAATCTCCACCTCCATCTCTCATCCACCTCCATCTCTCATCAATCTCCACCTCCATCTCTCATCCACCTCCATCTCTCATCAATCTCCACCTCCATCTCTCATCCACCTCCATCTCTCATCCACCTCCATCTCTCATCAATCTCCACCTCCATCTCTCATCCACCTCCATCTCTCATCAATCTCCACCTCCATCTCTCATCCACCTCCATCTCTCATCAATCTCCACCTCCATCTCTCATCGACCTCCATCTCTCAACCTCCATCTCTCATCAATCTCCATCTCTCATCCACCTCCATCTCTCATCCACCTCCATCTCTCATCAACCTCCATCTCTCATCAACCTCCATCTCTACTAAACCTCCATCTTTACTAAACTTTCAACTCTACTAAACCACCCCCACTTCTACTAAACCACCTCCACCTCTGCTAAACCACCTCCATCTCTACTAAACCACTTCTACTAAACCTCCTCCATCTTTACTAAACCACATCCACCTCTTCTAAACCTCCTCCATCTCTACTAAACAACCTCTACTAAACCTCTATCTCTACTAAATCACCTCCATCTCTACTAAACCAATTCTACTAAATCACCTCCATCTCTACTAAACCACTTCTACTAAACCTACTCCATCTCTACTAAACCACCTCTACCTCTACTAAACCACCTCCATCTCTACTGTGGTGACTGGTAGCGCTGGCTGCTATTGCTAGCTATTGGTTTCCGTGGAGATGTATGCCCCTGCTCCACACCAGGGCCACGTTCAATCGGAAAACGGAGTGCATCGTTTTGCTTCGGTTTCCAGCATAAGGAAACACCATAGGCAGGGGCGGACTGGGGGGGAAAAGGTGGCCCGGGTGTTATACTATCAGACCGGCCCACTCAGTAAATGGCGCGAGGCCCACTCAAAACACGGCGAGTTGTCCACTCAATGCACCACACGTTTCGACCAGTTATTGGCCTACTTGGAAAAATACCCATACACTTAGCATTATTTTGGATTACAAAGAAATTACATCATATATGTTTCATTTCTTACGTTGAACTTCCGAAGTCCGGAAGAACACCCCTGCCCCCCCCCCCCCCCCCCCCCCCCCCGCGCGGCGCTACTGATCAACAGCTACGCGTGTATAAACCCCCGCCAGATTAAAATGGCCTACTCAGCTGCTATAGTAGTAAAGCTTGCTGTGATCAGCTCATCACTGTTTCTGTCTCAATAAAGTTGTTGTTGAAAGCAGTCCAGGGGGTCTCTCATTTGGTCCTTGGCCTCAGGCCAGACTGCTGGTCTCCCAAGTTCAGCCATGTTGGATAAAGTCAAATGGAGTCATTATGTTAAGTAGATCAGCTCAAGGTTAAGAGAGAGAGAGAGAGAGAGAGAGAGAGTGTGTGTGTTTGTGTGTCCCTGGCAGCTTTCTTGGAATGAAACTTTTATGATGAGAACAGGATATCTGTTCCTTGAGTGCTGCTATTCCTCCTCTGCTCTGGATAACAGTGCATTAGCTGATCTGTGTGTGTGTGTGGAGGGGGAAGATGGCGGGAAAGTGAGAGCAAGAAATCAAGACTCAAGGCATCAGTAGGACATATTCCCTTCCTCTCCTCTCTCTTCCCTCTACTTCCTCTCTCCCCCCTCTCACCGCCTCGGCAGTGGGAGCTGAGACCAACACCCCCGGGACGAGAGCTGTCCACAAGCTGATGGGGAACACTGCTCTCTCTCTTTCTCTCTCCCTCTCTCCCCATTTCGCTCTCTCTCCCTCTCTCTACAGTATCTTTATGGCTCCCTCTCTCTGGCTCTCTCTCTCTCTCGCTCTCTGGCTCTGTCTCTTTGTCGCTACCATCTGTCCCACTCTTATCTTATCAGTCAGCACATCTCAGTAGCACAGTGTCCATTTGGTCTGATGAAGTATAAACACATAGATGGACAAAGAGCTCAATACCCATAACTCTGCCTCCTCCCTTACACCTCCCCTTTTCTAACCACTGGGAGAGGGGAGAACATGAGAGGAGAACAGGACAGGAGAACATGAGAGGAGAACGGGAGAAGAAGGGAGCTCATTTGAGGTCCACAAACAAGAACAAAATCTGACACCACATGTCCTCCAATTCCAAGAATCAGGAAGGACAGCCCCCCTGACCTTAGCTTAATATGGCCATGGGAAACAGTCAGCAGATACATTCAGTTATTATTTGTGGGGGAAATGTCATGTTGTCTGGAATGTTTAGCATGTCTTGCAAGTCTATGATTGTGTGCCGGAGAGCAGGGGGAACATCTATTCAGACTTCAAATCCAAACATGATAAGATTAGTGTAAAGATCTAAAGTGTGTGTGTGTGGCCATGGCTACCATTCAGTGCGTGACTGATGATCCAATCGATGCTCTTCTCTTCGCTTGACAACTTCCATCGTCATAATAATGAGAAATCCTTTTTCCCCTCTCTCTCTGTCTCTCTCTCTGTCTCTCTCTCTGTCTGGGTGAGTAAACGACTGAGGAAGCCCTTTAGAAAGAATTGAAATCTGATCTCATTTAGATGGTAAGATGCAGACATTGAAAGATAGGCACAGGAAAGGAGCACTCACACACTCACATGCACACACACTCCGAACTAGTGACAGTATGAAGGACTGACCATAACCCTGACCGTGACTGACCCTAACCCTGACTGTGACTGACCCTAACCCTGACTGTGACTGACCCTAACCCTGACTGTGACTGACCCTAACCCTGACTGTGACTGACCCTAACCCTGACTGTGACTGACCCTAACCCTGACTGACCCTGCAGTGCTTTGCAGGTGGCCAGACGCTTTGCAGAGACTAACTTTTAAGAGAGGGAGGGAGCAAGGGAGGGGAAGGATGGAGGGAGGGAGGGAAGAATGGAGAAAGATGGGGAGGGACGGACGGACGGACGGACGGGGTTGGAGGGAGATGGAGAAGGTAGGAAGAATGGAGAGGACTGCTTATTCAGCAGTATTGATTGCCCTGCTCTGTCAGAGAGAGAGAGCGTGAGAGCGAATAGGGTGGGGTGTCATGTGTTGTAATTACCCGTAGTGTATAAATGGAGGATATTTACTTCTGGGCAAGAACAGGAAGAGATGATATACAGGGACAAGAGAGAAGGAGGGAGGGAGGGAGAGAGGGAGGGAGGGGGAAAAGAGGGAGGGATGAGAGGCAATGACGGCTGGGAAGCCCCCGCAGACCCCGCGAGGCTGGGGGGACCCCATATACCCCAAGGGCCGTGTATCAAAAAAAAAAAAGGAAACAAATAGACCCATCTTGTGTTTCAAAGAGTTACGCATAGGCTATTTTGATCGTATTGTCTGGGTTAGCAGCAAAGTTCTTAGTATGATTTTTTTATATGTGGAGTCAGAACGAGCTGTGATGTCGTGGTAAATACGGCCATGCCTCGAAACAACCCCAAATACGTGATTAGTAGCCTACATTCGGGTAGTGTCTATGGGAACCAGTTGGTTCAGAAGAAGCCAAATCAAGATGTTACCTGAAGGCAAACGTAGTGAATACATAACGATTTGGCCATCAGCTGTGAGCTGGTATAGCTCGCAGTCTTAGGCAAAGGACTTCGGTGTGCTATGTGTTTTTGCTCTAGTGCGATCGAATCCCACTTCATGCGAGCCTGCAAATGTTTTATTTTGTCTCCATTTATTTTGTCGCAAATGGTAGTCTAATGTAGTGCGCACGTAGCCTATAGCCCTAGTTTCATATTTGCCGCGGCAAATATGAGATCCGACTTGAAAATCTCCAGTAATATATTTGTGACAAATCTGGAGATAGAGGTAGACAGATAGGTGCATGGTGCACGCACAGCTGGGGAACCATTTAGTTTGGGAACCAGTAGGGACATGACACCGGGAAAGGATAGCATTTATAATGGCAAAAGGACCACATGGATAATACAAATAGTTAGATTTAAAAATACCAAAAAGGTCGAGGAGGACAGACTTTAAGAGAGAAAGCGATTCCCAATTGATCTATCACTGGAATTTTGATTTGGGTCTTGAAATTTGAGTGAGAATGTCGCCCGGTAGACCGCATTGTCTTAGGCGGTAGCCAGTGTCTTGTCTTGGTCGCATCATGTCACAAAGTTCATAATTTTACAGTTCGGTCAATTCTACATAAAAGGTTTTACACCCAAAAAAAGTCAAGCAGGGCATCATTCAAGAGATATGGGAATTCTGTTTTTAGCCAGCTGGTTCGATTATTTTGTGATTTGTGTAAAACTGGCAATCTGAGTGAGACTGCGTCTCACGGCGTTATACTGTGTTGACGTTAGCCTCAGAGTCAGACTCGGGTCGCTCACTGGCACAATGTTGTATTTCACGACACCAAAAATGTCAGGGAAGGCTGCCTTTTGTAGATACGAGCCTGCTGAAAATAGCCAGCATCTTGGATTTCTATAACCGAGCCTGTTTCATTCGTCATTTGCCTGAGAAAGCGACCTTCGTTAGCCAGGTTAGTTTTGTCGATCACTTGGTCAGGCTATTTCAAGGTATCGGGGTCAAGTGACTTTTGTGCATGGACAAGTGAAACGTAAACGTAATTGTCCAAAGGACAAGTGCCTCAAAAAGTTAATGTCAAGCCCTGTAATCCAGTGAACAGAGATATATGATGACCTGATCGACACTCCAAGTGTATTATACCCGGGAGAAGTTCGTCTTTTGCAACCGACATGCGCAGTTGACAGTCGTGTGACGTAGGGTGAAAATTGGTGTATTGGCAGTGGTATAAGATAATAGATGGAGATACATTTTGAGTGAGAGGGGGGAGGGGAGGTAGCCTGGTCCTAACCAGACCCTTGTACATTTCATTTGTACAGAGGGTCTGGGATCACTCCATTGATAAGCGTTAACTTCCTTGAAGGCGGGTACTCTGTTGAAGTTTAAAACTATTGGATATGCCCAGAACCACTCTGATCTGCCATAACCAATCGCAAGCGTTCGCCTTAGCCAACTCCTTCACCACTACTGTAACAGAGCTTGCTGCCGTAGCTGGAAAATCTAACTTTTCCCGAACCCTGTAGGGAGGAGGGCCACAACATCATGGCCACCAACAAAACTCAGCAAGGAATGTTCTTGCTCCGGCTTTAATTTATGGATATTCGGCAGCGTTGCCACAACCGCAGAATCGCTTCGCTCGCATATTTCTCCGCCGCCATTACTGAACTACTCAAACTAGTGCACAACATTAACGTCATCGTTCTCGTCATCGTCCATTACCTCTGTTCGCTGATTGGACCTACAAAAAATTTGTTTCTGAAAACCGACTTTAAAGTCAAACTCCCAGACCCCTAGTACAGAAGCAAAATCCAAATTGAGCGGAAGTACATAGGAGGGCAGAGCCAGGCTAGAGGGGAGTGGCCTCGAGTTCCAAATTTGCGGGGAGTCCTCTGCAAAGGCCCGGCCGCTACTGATGAGAGGGAGGGAGGAGGGAAAAAAGGAGGGATGAGAGGGAGAGAGGGAGGGAGGGGGAAGAGAAAAAGATGGATGGAAGGAGCCGGGGGTGAGAGACAGGACAGAGAGACAGAGAGAGAGATTGCGTGATGTACAGACATTAACACAGGCCTCAGTGGCTAACCATCTGGCTGTACGCACATTCACACAGCTTCACTCTGCCAATGTCTGATCACACACGCAACACACACACACATACTAACATACTCCCCACACACACAGGCACATCCTAGATGTGAGCATAACACACATGCAACACACACACACACATACAGTACACAAATACACATACAGTACACCCACATACAGTACAAATGCAGTATGTGTGTGTGTGTGTGTGTATGTATGTGTGTTTTGTGTGAGGACCTTCACCTCTCTCCAACCTGGGGATCTCCATGGTGATTGGGGCCTTCATTGATCTCTGCTCCCCAGGTGGTAAATCACGATGTGATGACTCTGCAGGGGGGGCACCAGTGGTGACACACTAGGAGGGTGTGTGTGTTTGCTCGTGAGAGGGTGTGTGTGTCCTGCCAACATGGTGTGTGTGTGTGTGTGTTATGGAGTGTGTGTGTGTGTGTGTTATGGAGTGTGTGTGTGTGTGTGTTATGGAGTGTGTGTGTGTGTGTGTTATGGAGTGTGTGTGTGTGTGTTATGGAGTGTGTGTGTGTGTGTTATGGAGTGTGGCTGTCTCTGATGGATGGCAGGGAGCTAGGGGAGCAGTCTCCTGGAAAGACAGAGCACAACCTCACTCTCCCTGCCTGTGTACACACACACACACACACATTGAGAACACACAACCATTCGGTACGACATCCACGCTTCAATACACGCTTGTGAATTGTTTTTTTTCTCGGTTTTGCTTTTAAAGAATTTCCATGCGTTTTTCTTTCTCTCCGTATTGGTTTGTGTGTGGCTGTGAGTCTACCACTGTTGCCCAAAAAAAGGCACCAGAAAGTCGCTACAAGCTCTGAGAAGTCGCGGGGATGTGACTTTCTGTGACAACAAAAGGTTCAATTACCATGATCATTTTGATGCAGCTCAACAATGAAAACTGAGATTTCCAATCCGCTTGTGCACAGAATAACAAAACCACTGTGCCAAGTGATCAAAACCGACCAGAAAACCATGGTATGTGTTGAACCGGGGGCTGAACTGTATTGTTGCATCCCTAGTGCACACTTACACACACTGATACAGAGAAGCTGTAAGGGTTATGATAACCTGTGAGTGTGATCACTGTTACAAAACCACTCCTCACGAAAAGCGTTCAAGTAGAACCAAGATTAATGAACCTAAGGACATCAGTGTGTGTGTGTTTCTGCATGTGTGTGTCTCTGTGTGCAATGATGTGTGTGTGTGTATGTTTCTGTCCGTTTGTGCGTGTGTGTGCGTGCGTGCAAGTAAAGTGTGTGTATTGCTTACTGAAATGCAAAGTGGATGTAGGGCATGAATGAACCTGCTCGGATATACTGTCCATGAACACACACACATGCACAAGCACCAACACACATACACAAGCATGCGCGCACACATGCACACACGTGCACACACATGCACACACATGCACACACACACAGTGGGGGAAGTTTGAGCGCAGTGCAGAGGAGAGATGGGGGGATGGGGACTAGCGTGGAGGAGATGGAGAGAGGGAGAGAAGAAGAGGGAGAGAGAGGGGTAGCCCTCCTCTCTAGACCAGGGATTCCTTTACTGCAGTCATCAGCACTCCCCCCCCTCCCTCTCTCCCATGCTGTCATCTGCTCTCTCTCTCTCTCTCTCTCTCTCTCTCTCTCTCTCTCTCTCTCTCTCTCTCTCTCTCTCTCTCTCTCTCTCTCTCTCTCTCTGTGTGTGTGTCTCTCTGTCTCTGTCTCTGTCTCTCTCTCCTCTCTCCTCTCTCCTCTCTCTCTCTCTCTCTCTCTCTCTCTCTCTCTCTCTCTCTCTCTCTCTCTCACACACCCCATGGCTAGCCTGAGCACGTTTTCTTGCACTGGAAGAATCCATTACAGAATACAGACTGCACACACACACACACACACACACATATACACACACACATACACACACACAAACATATACACACACACAAACATATACACACACACATATACACCCAGAGAGACACGCATAGTGTTTTCTTACTCATTTATCCTTATTTACCTCTTCTACTCGAACCAGTTTGCTTTCTGTCTTTTCAATTTTATTCTCTCTCTCCTGCTACCCATCTCTCCTTCTCTATCCCTTTCCTTTCTCTCGCTCTCCTTCTGCCTCTCTCTTTCTCCACCCATCTCTTCCTCTCTCTCCCTCGCCCTCCCTCTTTCTCTCTCAATCTCTCTCTGTTTCTCTCTCTGTCTCTCTCCCTCTCTGACATTGATTCCAAGGTTGCTGTACTATTGACGGTCTTCTGTTTAATATTTCAGACTGTGTGTCATGGGATCGAGGGGCTTGGCTCTGGTAATGCCTGTGGCCCACTTATGCACACATGCACAAGGCGGACCAGTTTTAGGCTGGTTGGTATATCCTCGTTTGGGAAAAACATTGGCTTCCCTGGGGAAAGTCTGTGTGTGTGTGTGTGTGTCAAATACCATGCTGTCTAACACCTTGTGTGAACCAACACACAGTGTTGCATTGTAGGTGCTAACCCTCCCTTAGCCTGCTGTTCCCTCCCTGTCTGGCTCCGACACCCTGGACAGATCTAGAGACGTAGAGAGAGCAGGTCTGGGGAGAGGGAGAGGGAGAGGGAGAGGGAGAGGGAGAGGGGAGAGAGAGAGCTCTCCACCTCTACCCTGAGCAGAAACATCCTCAACACTAATCATTCTCTCATCCTCCACTAATCACTCTCATCCTCAACACTAATCACTCTCTCATCCTCAACACTAATCACTCTCTCATCCTCAACACTAATCACTCTCTCATCCTCAACACTAATCACTCTCTCATCCTCAACACTAATCACTCTCATCCTCAACACCGATCATCCTCAACACTAATCACTTTCATCTTCTACAGTAAACACTGACTAATCTTAACTTGTCACAACATAACCCCCCCGGTAATAACCTCCCCTGGTAACAGATTCCCAAGTAACAACCTCCCCTGGCAACAGGGAGAGCCCTGATGCAGAGCTGTACCGTGGGGCCTACCTAACCCCACCGCTAACTGGCAGGCCAGAGTAGTCCCCTCTCCCAGCCTGCGTCACCGGGCCCACGGCTCAGCCACTAGTTGGAAGTGGCAGTTTCCTCTGTTTTTGAGGCCTTCATCACCAAGCCTGGGACTGGAGTATTGAGGCTGGCCCAGGAGGGAGTGTGTGTCCTGGGCTGGCTGGGGCCAGGAGTGTGGGGGTCTGGCTCCTGTTACATGATCGCCTCAGTGACTTAATGTCTATCAGCCCCAGGACAGAATGGAGCCAGGCGGTTTACAATGACACACACACACACACACCTGTCATCCTCTAAAGTACAAAACCTTCACACACACACACACACACACCTGCTGTCTTCAGGGGATCCAGTTACTGTGCACAACACAGCTGCTGCAGAGAGAGAGAGACGAGGAGGGAGGGGAGAGAGAAAGGGAGGGAGGGATGGTGAGAGAAAAAAGGAGAGAGAGGGAGGGAGTGAATGTGTGTGTGTGTGTGTGTGTGTGTGTAAGCAATAATGTGAGAGTGAGCACAACAGCTGAAGAGGAGCTGCTGTACAGATTTGGTGATGTGTGTGTGTGTGTGGGCAGTTCAGCATGGCATGGAGAGCTTCTTTTGTGCGTGTGTGTGTGTGTTATTTTCACTGTGCTGATGTGTGCAGGCTGTTGACTACAGTAATAGTCTATTTAAAGAGAGGAGGGGGAGGAGTCTTTATGAGGGGGAGGAGACTATTTAGAGAAGAGTTCGGGGTGAGGGCCAAATGTTGCACACACACACACCCACACACACACACATACATACATACATACATCCACACCAAGACACACACACACCCAACCCTCCTACACATGCAAACATACTACCCCCCTACACAAACACACACACACACACAACCCCCCTACACACACACAACCCCCATACACACACACACAACCCCCATACACACACACCAAGACGCACACAAACAGACAAGCTGGTTCAGGGCAGGTTCTCTCAGAAGACAGTTGCAGTGCATGCTAGGTAGCTTCACCACTCTAGACTGCCTTGCTGTCACCATGATACACGTGTGTGTGTGTGTCAGTGTGTGTGTGTCAGTGTGTGTGTGTGTCAGTGTGTGTGTCAGTGTGTGTGTGTCAGTGTGTGTGTATGTGTCTGTGTGTGCGTGTCAGTGTGTGTGTGTGTGTGTGTGTGTTTCCTTGAATCTTCAGGAATCTTTTCTTCTCTCCTGCTGACATTGATTTCCCTTCATCCTCACACTCCTACCTCTCTATCTCTCCCTGTCTCCGTCTCCTCCGTACTCAATTCAATTGAATTCTCTCTCTCCCTGTCTCTATTTTTCTCTCTTCCTCTCCCTGTCTCTCCCTCCCTTTCACCCTCCCTCTCTCTGTTTCTCCCTGTCTCCCTCTCTCTCTGCCTCCTTCTCTCACTCCCTCTCTCTCACTGCCTCTCTCTTTGTCTCTCTCTGCCTCTCTCTCTCTGTCTCTCTCAGAAGAAGCATGACGTGTTCTGCCCTCATTCTAAACATGTGGAGTCCAGATGGACACTCCCTGAAACCCACATACTCTGTTAGAGAGGGAGAGAGAGGGAGAGAGAGGGAGAGAGAGGGAGAGAGAGGGAGAGAGAGGGAGAGGGAGGGAGAGGGAGGGAGAGAGAGAGAGAGAGGGAGAGAGATAGGGAAGTGAGGGGGTGGAGAGGGGGAGGAGAGAGAGGAGGAGATGAGCAGGAGGAGCAGGGAGACGGAGTGTGAGGAGAGAGGAGGAGATGTACCCCCCTTTTCTGTCAGGGGTACAGGTCACTGCCTCTGTGCACGGAGGTGTGTGTGTGTGTGTGTGTGTGTGTGTGTAAGTACATGTTCTGGATTGTTCAGCTTCATAGTAATGTAGATCAGTTTATTGAGTCCCTCTATTTATAATTAATGATGTCATCATGTTGCATATTGCTGGAGACGGTGGGGCTTTGCTCTCTTTGCCTTGGTATAAAACAGTGATGTGTGTGTGTGTGTGTGTGTATCTTGGTTGGGTGTGTTACAAGTATACTACTTGGTCGTTGTGTAGTGTTTGTGTGTATCTGTCTGTGTTTGTAGGTGTGTGTTCACTGACTGATGTTGTCTCTCTCTCTCTCTCTCTCTCTCTCTCTCTCTCTCTCTCTCTGGTCAGGTGTTGCGGGGCGCCCCCTACTGGCAAGGACAGAGACTACTGAGCTCCTCTGCTCCATCTGAAGGTGAGTGGAGGGAGGGAGGAGGGACAGATGAAGAGGAAGAAAGAGGGAGGGAGATTTGAAAAAGAGGGGGAGAGATTGAGAGACAGAGGGAGGGATATAGAGAAACAGACAGGCAGGCAGTGAGACCTACAGAGGGGGGCAGACACAGTGGTCTCTTTAGAGAGGGTGGGAAGGACGGGGTGACAGGGGGTGTGTGTGTGTGTGTGTGGGGGGGGGATCCCTCCTGCCCGAGGCAAGGGGACAAAGGAGACAGAGATTGATGCATTGAGTTTGTGTGTGTGTGGTCTCTATGTGCACATGTGTGCGTGACTAAAGATATAAGTCACACTGTCTTCCTGCCTGTCAACTTTCCTGCTAACTGTTTCACGAGCGGGGCTGTGACACCAGCAGGGCTGTGACACAGCAGGGATGTGACACTAGCAGGGCTGTGACACTAGCAGGTCTGTGACACTAGCAGGGCTGTGACACTAGCAGGGCTGTGACACTAGCAGGTCTGTGACACTAGCAGGGCTGTGACACAGCAGGGCTGTTTCACTAGCAGGGCTAAAGATGGCCCTCACCTCTCTCCAAACTCTGGGGATCTCCATGGTGACAATCGTGTGTGTGTGTGTGTGCGCGTGTGCAAGAAGGACTAAGGGTTTGTGTCGGCAACAGAATAGCAAGTCATCTCATCAGTGTTGAAGAGCGGTTTGAAGGGCAGTTCTATGGGCGTATGTGACGCCCTCTGTGATATTGCTTGTAAAAAGGGTTTTACAAATACATTTTGATTTGATTGAATTTGAAAAGAACTCTGAAGGTGCTCCTGTTATCCTGCCTACTGGTGCTAGATGGTACTGCGCTCCAAACACACCACCGGTAAACCCTCACGATGACACCTGCTGGGACTTGCTTCTAATGCAGACAGGTGGAGCTGCAGAAGTTCGGGAGGATCGCTTCGCTCGGTTGTTTGGATCAGGACCGGGGGTACTGGGTTGACTTGTTGACAAGTGGTTCCACTGAGTGTTTTCCTTTAAGGATCTCCTGTTTGTGTGTGTGTGTGTGTGTGTGTGTGTGTGTGTGTGTGTGTGTGTGTGCGCGCTCGCGCAATCATTTACAGTATCTAAACAATATTCTCAGCCCTCATATTGTATTTATGACAACGTGGACATGCTCTCAGCTCAGAACACGAGATGCGAGCAGTCAGAGATGCACTATGTGTGACGGGTCAGGTGGAATACTGGGGCCGTGGGCACCCTCTCCTGGGAGGTCCCGATTAGGTGAAGACAGGGGGAAATGTGAAGGACAACAGCGGAGCACAGAGTGGAACCAGAATACAGAATACCGCCTGTGGTTTTCTTCGATTGGTGTTATAATTTTGTTTTGAAGTAAACAGTATTTATTATACCTTTTGATATCTTAGAACGCCAGTGTACCTACTAGTTTTCTGGCTTCCCTGAAAACCTAATACAACTGAAGCGTTACTGGCAATTTACCGTCTCAGCATCTCAGCATGCTGTCCTGAGGGAACGTATTTGGTGACTGATCTAGTACAACCAGCTAGCGAATCGTCACATATGCTACAATAGTTTTTGACCCATCACTTCTCAAGTTCATTTGATGACCTGTTTTTTTATTCCTTGAAAGTCCAGTACAGTAGCCCTCTCTTCAGCCTCTGGTGGAAGTGGACCCTCACAGTAGCCCTCTCTTCAGCCTCTGGTGCTGCTGGACCCTCATCTGGTGCCTCATGTTTAAACGTTGCGTACGCACAAAAAGCTTGCGTACGCTGGTTTTCACGCATACTTTGTGATGTATAAAGATTTACTTGACGAGAGAATGTGCAGACTGTCCGCAAAGTCTTGTCTGGCTCTGTAACATGGCAAATTCTAACTGAAAAGTGCCGAAACTCACCAAACATTACAGAATAAAGTTTACACTACTACGTTTATGATGTTGACTATTCAAAAAACGTCAAATCACATCAAAACCCAAAATGGGAAATACTATATAGCCTTCTGTTTAAGCCGCCACCACTTAATAACTTCTGTTAAACTTGAGGGTGTCAAACGAACGACAAAATCACTCAGGAAATGCATGTCATGCTAACCCTATAGCTGCCATGCTGTTACGATGCGCCACCACTCGTTTCTTCATTTAAAGTTTTACATCATTTTAACACCATTTCTTCTTAATTTCTGCCATGGTCCGGTTCTATGAACCCACAGCATGTAGTATGTCCCTATAATAATAATAATAATGATTTTATTTGTAATGCACTTTACATTTAGCTAAATCTGGGTGCTACAGGTTAAAAACAAGAAAGGCTGACTTTCTTTAGTCGCTAATACCTGATGACAGGCCGCCAAACAGGACACATTTTCTTGCCTCCACCTCTGTTGTTAGAACCTCGATCTCAGTCACCGTATTTCTTCAAAAAACGCTGCAGCGTTTATTAAATAACGTTTATTTTTGGTGCAGCGTTTATTAGAGGGCGGCGTTTATTTGAAGAAGTACGGTAATTCCGACAAAGCAATGACCTCATTTATACCCATCTGCATATTCATTTATGGGAGGAGGCAAGGCGGGGTCAGTGGCTTGTTCACGTGCCGTCAATCTCACGTTGATTGTGATTTATAAAGGAAAGGACCTGGCGTACGACCGGTTTTATACATGTGAATATTTCTGTGCGTAGGTACTTTTCGAGTTTTGGCCGTACGCCATGTTCTGGTATGAAAGCTGCGCAATCATTTTAGACATGAGGCCCCTGGACTGCAGGCAGGCCAATTCAACACCCGGACTCTTCTACGACGAAGCCATGCAGTTGTTATAGCTGCAGTATGTGGTTTTGCATTGGCCTGCTGAAATACACAAGGCCTTCCCTGAAATAGACGTTGTCTGAAGGGGAGCATAAGTTGCTCTTAAACCTTTATATACCTTTCAGCATTCAGTGCCTTCCAAAGCATGCAAGCTGCTCATACTGTCTGCACTTATGCACCCCCATACCATCAGAGATGCTGGCTTTTGAACTGAACGCTGATAACGGGACACGGACGTCCGTGATTTCCAACATGAATGTCAAATTTGGACTCGTCAGGACCATAGCACACTGTTCCACTTTGAAATAGTCCCTTTTAAATGAGCCTTGGTCCACAGGACACGACGGCACTTCTGGACCAGGTTCACATATGGCTTCCTTTTTGCATGATAGAGCTTTAGTTGGCATGTGCAGATGGCACGGCGGATTGGGTTTACCTACAGTGGTTTCTGGAAGTATTCCTGGGCCCATTGAGTAATGTCATTGACACAATCATGCCGATGAGTGATGCAGTGTCGTCTGAGGGCCCGAAGACCACGGGCATCCAATAAAGGTCTTCGGCCTTGTCCCTTATGCACAGTGACATGTCCAGTTTCTCTGAATCTTTTGATGTTTTGCGCTGTAGATGATGAGATTTACAAAGCCTTTGCAATTTGACATTGACTAATATTGTTTTTAAAGTATTCCACAATCTTTTCACGCACTCTTTCACAGATTGGAGAACCTCTGGCCATCTTTACTTCTGAGAGACTCTGCCTCTCTAAGACGTCCCTTTTATAGCTAATCATGTTACAGACCTGATATCAATTAACTGAATTAGTTGCTAGATGTTCTCCCAGCTGAATCTTTCCAAATGTCTTGCTTTTTCAGCCATTTGCAACTTTTTGGAGAACTGTAGCAGGCATCAAATTTGAAATGAGTTCATTTATTGGATGAAAGTGTAACATTTCTCTGTTTAAACATTTGTTATGTTATCTATATTCTATTGTGAATAAAATATTGGCTCATGTGATTTGAAAGTCTTTTAGTTTTAATTTTATTCAAATGTTAAAAAAAGAACGTCCCAACTTTTCCGGAATTCAGGGTGTAGTCACTGAATGCTGTTTAATGAAGCTCAGCAAGATCGCAATAGCTTGTTTTGCAATTATACCATACCGGTTTAAAGCATATTTTTGTAATTCATATTCAGTTGCAGCCAAGTGTATTTGGTGCCTGTTGGCTTGCACCTAAATACAATATAAAAATGTGTGTTTTCTGTGGTGAGGATGTGTTTGTGTTCATGGCAAAAGTGTCTGTCCTGAGGTGACGCTGTGTGTGTGTGTGTCCTGTGTGCTAACTGACTGTATGTGCGTGTACTGACTGTGTGTGCTGACTGACTGTGTGTGTGTGTCATGTGTGCTAACTGACTGTGTGTGTGTGCTGACTGACTGTGTGTGTCCTGTGTGCTGACTGTGTGTGTGTGCTGACTGACTGTGCGTGTGTGTGTGCTAACTGACCGTGTGTGTGTGTCCTGTGTGCTGACTGTGTGTGTGTGTCGTGTGTGCTGACTGACTGTGCGTGTGTGTGTGCTAACTGACCGTGTGTGTGTGTCCTGTGTGCTGACTGTGTGTGTGTGTGTGTCCTGTGTGCTAACTGACTGTGTGTGTGTGTCCTGTGTGCTAACTGACTGTGTGTGTGTGTGTGCTAACTGACTGTGTGTGTGTGTGTGCTGACTGACTGTGTTGTCGTGGTAGTTTTTGCAGACAATCAATTGTTCAAGCTGAAGTTGGGTGAAGTATAGAGTTAATGTTTATTTGACGTAGGTTTAAGCATAATAACGTTACCAACATAACATCATCAGCACACAAACATAAGACAATAACACAAAGACAATTCCATACAGCTCCATCTAGCATTCTAGAATGGAACCGGGAGAATCCAGCCCACCAGCACTACTCAGCTGATGGCCCTGAACCCCCCAGAACATTCTTCAACAGACCATTTTATAGATACGACAGTTCTCAAAAGTCATTGGTCCACCCTACAGACCTGAAGCTATACCAATTCTCTTCTGTAATTGGTTAACTCCTTAGAACAATACAGTTGAATCCACATTTTCTTCAGACCAACTGTCTCTTCCCCCCAGGTGACAAGAACCCTATCAGGTCACCCAGACTTCACGTCTCTTAGACTTCATGTCTCCTAGTTAGGTGTTTATAAAACTACAGGTGGTATCTCTACCAAATGGAGTTGAATTAACATACATTGTATCAAGCTTCTTCCTGAAACACATTCATTGTACATATAGGCCCAAAACTTCTTTCACAGTGTATGTGTCCTGTGTGCTGACTGACTGTGTGTGTGTGCTGACTGACTGCATGTGTGTGTGCTGACTGACTGTGTGTGTGTCCTGTGTGCTGACTGTGTGTGTGTGTCGTGTGTGTTGACTGACTGCATGTGTGTGTGCTAACTGACTGTGTGTATGTGTCCTGTGTGCTGACTGTGTGTGTGTGTGTCGGGTGTGTTGACTGACTGCATGTTTGTGTGCTAACTGACTGTGTGTATGTGTCCTGTGTGTTGACTGACTGTGTGTGTGTGTGTGTCCTGTGTGCTGACTGACTGACTGTGTGTGTGTGTCCTGTGTGCTGACTGACTGTGTGTGTGTGTGCTGACTGACTATGTGAATGTGTCCTGTGTGCTAACTGACTGTGTGTGTATGTGTCCTGTGTGCTGACTGACTGTGTGTGTGTGTGTGTCCTGTGTGCTAACTGACTGTGTGTGTGTGTGTTTGCTAACTGACCGTGTGTATGTGTCCTGTGTGCTGACTGACTGTGCGTGTGTCCTGTGTGCTGACTGACTGTGTGTGTGTCCTCAGAGGTGACAGTGGTGTACCAGAATGGGCTGCCGGTGGTCTCGGTGTGCCTGCCGTCGAGGAGGGAGCGCTGCCAGTTCACCCTGAAGCCCCTGAGTGACTGTGTGGGCGTCCTCCTCCAACAGCTGCAGGAGGAGGACAGGGGCATCGACAGGGTGGCCATCTACTCTACAGGTACACACACACACACACACACAGGCCATCTACTCTACAGGTACACACACACACACACACGCCATCTACTCTACAGGTACACACAGACACACACACAGGCCATCTACTCTACAGGTACACACACACACACACACACACACACACACACACACAGGCCATCTACTCTACAGGTACACACACACACACAGACACACACACACACACAGGCCATCTACTCTACAGGTACACACACACACACACACACAGGCCATCTACTCTACAGGTACACACACACACACACACAGGCCATCTACTCTACAGGTACACACACACACACACACACACACACAGGCCATCTACTCTACAGGTACACACACACACACACACACAGGCCATCTACTCTACAGGTACACACACACACACACACAGGCCATCTAATCTACAGGTACACACACACACACACACACACAGGCCATCTACTCTACAGGTACACACACACACACACAGGCCATCTACTCTACAGGTACACACACACACACACACACACAGGCCATCTACTCTACAGGTACACACACACACACACACAGGCCATCTACTCTACAGGTACACACACACACACACACACACAGGCCATCTACTCTACAGGTACACACACACACACACACACACACAGGCCATCTACTCTACAGGTACACACACACACACACACACACACACACACACACACACACACACACACACAGGCCATCTACTCTACAGGTACACACACACACACACACACACACACAGGCCATCTACTCTACAGGTACACACACACACACACACACACAGGCCATCTACTCTACAGGTACACACACACACACACACACACACACAGGCCATCTACTCTACAGGTACACACACACACACACACACACACAGGCCATCTACTCTACAGGTACACACACACACACAGACACACACACACACACAGGCCATCTACTCTACAGGTACACACACACACACACACACACACACATACAGGCCATCTACTCTACAGGTACACACACACACACACACACACAGGCCATCTACTCTACAGGTACACACACACACACACACACACAGGCCATCTACTCTACAGGTACACACACACACACACACACACACAGGCCATCTACTCTACAGGTACACACACACGCATACACACACATACAGGGGCATCGACAGGGTGGCCATCTACTCTACAGGTACACACACACACACACAGGCCATCTACTCTACAGGTACACACACACACACACACACACAGGGGCATCGACAGGGTGGCCATCTACTCTACAGGTACACACACACACACACACAGGCCATCTACTCTACAGGTACACACACACACATACACACACGTAATCCTTTGAGTGACTCCCCCTCCAGACGGAGCGAGGATAGCCTCGTCTACAGGCATAGACATCCTGCTGCTGGACGACTTCAATCTGGTCATCAACGACACCACACACCTGGTTAGACCTCCTCGGAGAGGTGAGCACACACACGCGCCCACACACACACGCCCCCACACAAACACGCCCACACACACACGCCCACACACACACACACAGCCCCCCCCCCCCCCCCCCCTCCTGAGGGTGCTGGTGTGTGCGCAGAGCTGCTGGCCCATGAGGATGCAGAGCGTCTGAATGATGTGAAGTTCCTGGTGCAGCAGCTGTACACCACCCTGCACATCGAGGAGCACCAGCTCAGCAAGGAGAGGCAGCTGGTTGGACGCCTGGAGGACCTCAACTCAGAGCTCCGCCCTCTAGAGAAGGTCTGGGGAGGAGAGATGCTCTACTGTACTCTGCTCTACTGTGCTCTACTCTACTGTACTCTGCTCTACTGTAGTCTACTGTAGTCTACTGTACTCTGCTTTACTGTAGTCTACTGTACTCTGCTCTACTGTAGTCTACTGTACTCTGCTCTAGTGTAGTCTACTGTAGTCTACTGTAGTGTACTGTACTCTGCTCTACTGTAGTCTACTGTACTCTGCTCTAGTGTAGTCTACTGTAGTCTACTGTACTCTACTGTACTCTGCTCTACTGTACTCTGCTCTACTGTAGTCTACTGTAGTCTGCTCTACTGTAGTCTACTGTAGTCTGCTCTACTGTACTCTGCTCTACTGTAGTCTACTGTAGTCTACTGTACTCTGCTCTACTGTGCTCTGCTCTACTCTACTGTACTCTGCTCTACTGTAGTCTACTGTAGTCTACTGTACTCTGCTCTACTGTGCTCTGCTCTACTCTACTGTACTCTGCTCTACTGTAGTCTACTGTAGTCTACTGTACTCTGCTTTACTGTAGTCTACTGTACTCTGCTCTACTGTAGTCTACTGTACTCTGCTCTAGTGTAGTCTACTGTAGTCTACTGTAGTGTACTGTACTCTGCTCTACTGTAGTCTACTGTACTCTGCTCTAGTGTAGTCTACTGTACTCTACTGTACTCTGCTCTACTGTACTCTGCTCTACTGTAGTCTACTGTAGTCTACTGTAGTCTGCTCTACTGTACTCTGCTCTACTGTAGTCTACTGTAGTCTGCTCTACTGTAGTCTACTGTACTCTGCTCTACTGTACTCTACTGTAGTCTGCTCTACTGTACTCTACTGTAGTCTACTGTAGTCTACTGTAGTCTGCTCTACTGTAGTCTACTGTACTCTGCTCTACTGTAGTATACTGTAGTCTACTGTACTCTGCTCTATTGTAGTCTACTGTACTCTGCTCTATTGGACTCAACTCTACTCCTCTGTACTGTGCTCTTCTCTACTCTGCTCTACTCTACAGTACTCTGCTCTACTGTACTCTACTGTTCTCTACTCTACTGCTTATGCCAAGGATTCAGAATGAGAGTGGCCCAAATTCATGCGTCTCTGTCTCTGTGCTGTGTGGTGCCCTGTGTGTGTGTGTGCGTGTGTGCAGGTGAAGGAGGAGTTGAGCCGGAAGGCGGAGCGGCGGACCACCTGGGCTCTGTGGGGGGGCGTGGCCTACATGGCCACCCAGTTTGGCATCCTGGCACGCCTCACCTGGTGGGAGTACTCCTGGGACATCATGGAGCCGGTCACATACTTCATCACCTACGGCACCGCCATGGCCATGTACTCTTACTTTGTCCTCACACGCCAGGTACCACGCGAGTGCGCACGCACGCGCACACACACACACACACACAGGCACACAAACACACGCACACACACGTAAAGTATACACATAGTATCACAGAATGTTTGAGTCTAGAGTGTGTCCTGATGGCGTGTGTGTGTGTGTGTGTGTGTGTGTAGGAGTACATCTACCCTGACGCCAGGGACAGACAGTACCTGCTGTTCTTCCACAAGGGGCTGAAGAGGACTCGCTTTGATGTGGACAAGTACAACAAACTCAAGGAGGATGTTGCTGAGGTATGACACACGCTTACACACACACACACACACACACACACACACTCACTCACATGCACATACACATTCAGGGCTGATAGAACAGAGGTGTAACAGTGTTCTCCTGGTGCAGAGCTGGTAGAACAGAGGTGTAACAGGGTTCTCCAGGTACAGAGCTGGTAGAACAGAGGTGTAACAGGGTTCTCCAGGTACAGAGCTGGTAGAACAGAGGTGTAACAGTGTTCTCCTCCAGGTGGAGCTGGATCTGAAGCGTCTGAGGGACCCACTCCAGCTGCAGCTCCCTGTCCAGCAGATCACCTCCAGCAAGGACTGATGACGCCCTCCTCTCCTCCCTCCAGCCCCCTCTCTCCCTGCTTTCTGTCTCCCTCCCCCTCCCCCCCCCTACCCCCCTCACATGTCCCTTATGAGGTTAGGAAGAGATATCCTTCCTGACTGACCATCGCAACTGCAAGCTAAACCAATGAAGAGGAGGACGACGACAAGAAACACATCCCTCTGAAGGCTGAGGTTGGAGATGATGATGATGATGATGAAGATGATGAAGGGACAGTTGGCAGAAAGTCACCATGGCCAGACAGGAAGTGATACAACTGAAGATTCATACTGCAGAGGCGGCTTACAGAGGGGCAGTGTGTGTGTGTGTGTGTGTGTGTGTGTGTGTGACATGCTAGGGACAACCAGTGGAAGGCCAGGCCCTCAGTAACAGTCTTCTGAAGCTGTCTACCCGACAACACTTACAGCACTACTCTGATTGGACAAGACTGGGCTCTGGAACACACAGCCATCCTCTGATTGGGCAAGGCAGAGCTCTGGGGAGGGACTTCAGCCCATGAATTAAAGTTTACAAGGACTTCCTGTGGCTAGCCGCTGCCCCCAGCATGCATGGAGGACTCTGATAGACCATCCACGTGACTTTGGCTCAGATCTAGCCCTCCCATTGGCCAGACTCTGCTGCCCATCCCACCCTGCCGCCCTATCAGCAGTTTGTCTCCGCCTTGACAGGAAATGGAGGGCGTCAATTCCTCTTCCTTTTGACGTTCTGTAGAGCTCCGCCCCTCGCCAGGGGGAGAGGAGAGCCAACGGAAACATCACTGTGGGTTCTTTTATTCCAAAAAAATATTTTGGCGCTTTTTATTTTGAAAGCCATACTATATTTGTTATGAATATAAATATATATATATATCTATCTAAATATATCTACAATCAAAGGAGCTGTAGAGAGACCAGTTTATTTTCAGTAGGGGGTGGAGCTCTGGTTGTCAATAGTTACAGACAGATAGATACAGATACATGCAGGTACTGACACATCTGCTTCACCTCAATATCAATAAGTCCTGTAGGAGTCTCATCAATGGTCCTGCCCTCTCTCCCTCACACACACACACTCTCTCTCTGACACAAACTCCCCCTCTCACACGCACACACCCTCTGACTGTCTCTCCCGCTCTCTCTCTAACTCTCGCTATCTTTCTCTGACTCTCACACACAAAAACACAAACTACTACATTTACCATCAACATTACAAACACTATGTTGCTCACTAATATGTAGACAGACTTGCAGAGTTTATAAGGAGTGTTACCATACAAACAAATCCCTCCGGCCATGAAATGACTCCAATCACTAGACCATCTCATGTTTTACTCGTGTTCTACTCGCCTTGAACATCCTGAGGGCTGAGTCATAACTACTAAACATAGTTTAGCAGTCGTCCTTCAGCCAGGCCAGAGCTCCCTCCCGTCCGCTAGGCTAGGCTAACTAGGCTAGGCTAAACTGAATTAAGATAGGCTAAGCTAAACTAAGCTAGTCTACGCTAGGCCAGGCTTGACAGGGTTAGGCTAAACTAAGCTAACCTAGGCTGCATGCATGCTAGAAATGCCCCTCACTAGAACCCTGTGAATGTGTAGGAAGGAGTATAGTTGCAGTTTTGTACTTATTTTGGATATCATTCTCTATCATTCACATTATCAGACCCTGGTCAAACACCATATCAATGTTGTTGCCATTCTGGGGATGGTTAGTTTCAGTCAGGGAAGGAGCAGGTACACCTCTTCCTGTTAGGGGTGGTTGAGTTTAGGGTATGTGGGGGTTGGTGGAGGGTAGGGTAGGTGGGGTTGGTGGAGGGTAGGGTAGGTGGGGTTGGTTAAAGTGTGGTTCATGTCAGGATCCTAACTCGGTTAACAAAGCTAAACAAGTCTACATCAATGGAAAGCAGGAAGCAAAATCCAACAATCTGTCCTCCCATTGGCTAGTCCCTAGGAACATCATCATTCAGTGTGCGTCTGTGCACACACAAGTGTGTATTTAAATGTGTACTGTATACTCAGCATATGGTTCGTTGACATATTAATCTCCAAGGAAACAGCTGGCTTCGTGTGTGGTTATGATGAGCTACATAGTTTACAAGGTTCGCTCCTCTAGCTAGCTGGTGTCCTCCAGGCTACAGACAAGCTTCACTCTGGACGTGCCTGGGGACCTGCTGTACCACAGACCCCTCCAGGCCTGGGGTCCAGCTGAGCCCTCCAGAGGTCAGGGTGACTGTCTTGTAGGGAAACGCAGCGACTGTAGGTGCTGTTCTACAGATAAACAATCTAAATTTAATTACTTTTATACATTTGTTGCTGAGGCTGCAGAGAGAGAGAGAGAGAGAGAGAGAGAGCGAGAGAGAGAGAGAGAGAGAGAGAGAGAGAGAGAGAGAGAGAGAGAGAGAGAGAGAGCGAGAGCGAGCATGAAGGTGTAGATCAGCACGTCCATGAATCCTTTCTCCCTAATCGCTCTGGATCGATGTTGGTATAAATCTACGTCACCTTCGACCCCAACTCAAACAATCAATAGCTTTAAATCCCTCTGCTCCACAAAAGGCTGTGTTTGCAGATAGGCGCACACACACACACACACACTGACACACAGTAAGGATAGTCCTGGGGTTTCCTTGGAGTCATGTCTGCAGTCTGAGTCTAGGTTCACCATGTTTCCTCATCCTACTTCCTTCTTCCTGTCTGTCTCTGCATGAGACTTCCTGTCATATCATACACCTTTTATTGCCTTTTTCTGTTGCCTTCTTCTTTGAGTTGTTTTTCTTTGTTTCTCTTTTTTAAATGAAATATATCAAATATAGGGAACTTTATTATAATGCGGGTGTTGCATGAATGTCTGTTTACATGGGAAATTATGTAAAAATAAAAAGATGATTTATCAAAATATTGCAAAGATGATTTAAAGAACGTTGTTAGTAGTTGTTAAGGACAGGGCGGTCTTGTTGCCATGTCGATAGAATCTGCCCTGCCAAAACTGGCTAGTGCCCAGCCAACCCAATGCACCCTCTCTCCCCTGCCCCCTCACCTCTCACCCTTACCCCCTCACCTCTCACCCCTGCACCCTTACCTCTTACCCCTGCCCTCTCACTCCTGCCCCCTCACCTCTCACCCCTGCCCCCTCACCCTATCCCCCTTGTCCCCTCCCACTCTTCCCCCTGTCCATCCTTCCTTCCTCCCCCTCTCCAAGAGGGGTAGTGCCCCCCCCCCCATCTTCTCCGTCCAGAGACCCTGTTAGAGATGCCCTCTGACCTTTCACTCCAGCTGCCTGTTGTATGTTGGCAGCATGCGCAGGAACAACATCTCTGCTGCACCTCACCCTCTCCACCTCCACTCCGTCCATCTGTCCACTCATCCCTTCTCTTTTTGTATGTCCCCCACCTCCTCCCCCAAACTCTTAAGTTTTGGTTGCGTGTTTATCTTTTGAATTTCCATTCTGTTTGTGTGCGCTACAAGGAGATGTTTCGAGAGTGAAGCAGCTGACAGGATTTACTTGGTTTGGTTCTTCATTCTGACCTCTTTCCTAGTTTTTTTTTTCTTCTTTTTTCGTTGACATCGGATGCTGTAATGTTGGCAAAAAAAAGAAAAATGTAAAATCCTGTATCATTTATGAAATATGTATAAAAGAGAAATGTAATTCAGTTACCAATAAAATCCTTACCAAGGTTTTGGAGATGATTGTACAGCGGTGGTGTGTTTGTAAGTGTGAGTCTTGGTCCAAGATAACATACAGTACGGTACAGTATTACAAATAAAGATTAGCATACAGCTCCTCTCCTTCCTCCTGTCCTCCCTCCCTTCTCTCCTCCTTCCCCCTCCCTCCCTTCTCCCTAACTCCTCCCTCCCCTCTCATCCCTTCCTCCTCCTCCCTCCCCCCTCTCCTCCCTCCCTCCCTAACTCCTCTCCTCCCTTCCCTAACTCCCCTCTCATCCCTTCCTCTCCCTCCCCCCTCTCCTCCCTCCCTTCCTAACTCCTCCCTCCCCTCTCCTCCCTCCCCCCCCCCCTCCTCTCCCCCATCCCTAACTCCTCCCTCTCCTTCACTCCTCCCTGTCTGTCTGCTTCCTGCCCATGCTGACCTGGTGTGAGGGCTGTTCTGAACGTCAGTCTGCTGGTAAACAGGACGGTGAGTTCAGATATGACCGGCACCGACGTTGTGCCAGATAGCAGCATTGTCCGGGCCTTCCTGCCCTGCTGAGCGGAACTCCGACTGGGACGATGGGAGGTGGGTCCCGACAGCCAAACTACCATACCAGTTAGCATAGAAAGCGTCTATTAATGAAGCCCAAATTGGATAACAGTATACTTGCAAATTACAGACCAATATCAAATCTTCCATACTTAATATCCTTAATATTCTTCCATTCTTAATACTTTCCAAGTATTGGAAAATATAGTATTAGTCCAATTACATTCCTTTCTTGAAGAAAATAACATCATGGGAGTCAGATGGCTGAGTGGTGAGGGAGCGGGCTAGTAATCAGAAGGTTGCCGGATCAATTCCCCACCGTGCTAAATGACATTGTGTCCTTGGGCAAGGCACTTCACCCTACTTGCCTCGGGGAGAATGTCCCTGTACTTACTGTAAGTCGCTCTGGATAAGGGCGTCTGCTAAATGACTAAATGTAAATCTTGGAAGTCTCTCAGTCAGGAAAAAATTTCAGTGTCAGTACTTTGATTTCAGAAAAAATCAAAGTACTGAAACTGCTCGACCTCAGACTAAACTCTGATGCTAATTAAGTCTCTATCCTTATCCTGTTAGGTCTCAGTGCAGCATTTGATACGATTGATCATGACATCCTAATCAATAGACTGGAAAAGATTGGGTTAACGGGCAGTGTATTTAACTGGATGAAATCATATATCACAGGAGGGAAGTTTTATGTTAGTTTAGGAGACCATAGGTCTAAGAAACATGAAAACTGCTACGGGGTTTCTCAAGGGAGCTGCTGAGGTCCATTAAAATGATGCAGACTACTGGTCTTCCCAAGAAAACCACTGAAAGACCACAGCTCATTCAAAACTCTGCAGCTAGAGTATTTACCAAAACTAAAAGGAGAGAACACATTAGTCCTGTCCTAGCTACTTTACACTGGCTTCCTGTTACCTTCAGAATTGACTTAAAGATCCTTCTCCTCACTTACAAAGCTCTAAATCAGGGGTCCCCAAACTACGGCCCGCGGGCCAGATACGGCCCGCCAACGCATTTGAACAATGCCAGTCTTCATTTTATTTATTTTTTATTTTTATAAAGTAGATGTTTTGATTTCAATAGCAATTAATATGAAAAAAGTTATTTACAATATTAATAATGCTCTTTTAATAGGCTGTGATATGTACTAATGTACGGTGAATAACAACCTAATAAACTAATCTAGCATAAATACATTTAAAATCATAATGACATCTCCACAATAATACTGGTAGTTACTCCGGCCCAAGTAGTTTTCTGTTCCGACCCGGCCCCACATTAAAGAAAGGAAAATTATCTGGCCCTCGCAGACAAAAGTTTGGGGACCCCTGCTCTAAATGGACAAGAACCTAGCTACATTGCTAACTCTAATAAACTACATACCAGCTAAAACACTGCAATCATCAGATGCAGGCCTATTAGAGGTCACCAGAAGCAGTCATACGAAGATTGGTGATGCAGCCTTTGTCAACTACGTCCCAAAACTATGGAACACATTACCCATAAATATTAGGGAAGCAAACACGCTAGATATTTTCATCTTAATACCTTTTTATCAAAGCATTTGACTAATTTGATCTCAGAAGAGTTTTATTACTTTATTTACTTGTACTAATGTTTTTATTGATTTTATGTAAAGCACCTTGTGCTGCAATTCTTGTATGAAATCAATAAAGTCTTATTATTATATGAGTTAGTACGTCCAAATAATACCAGGATGTCCTACTGCATCCAGTCGCATTTTGCAGTATGCTCTTCTGGCGGTTCTGACTCCCAGTCAGAGCAGCAGCGATGCTTCACCTCAGATGAACTACAGACGTCACAGAGCAGCAGTGATGCTTCACCTCAGATGAACTACAGACGTCACAGAGCAGCAGTGATGCTTCACCTCAGATGAACTACAGACGTCACAGAGCAGCAGTGATGCTTCACCTCAGATGAACTACAGACGTCACAGAGCAGCAGTGATGCTTCACCTCAGATGAACTACAGACGTCACAGAGCAGCAGTGATGCGTCACCTCAGATGAACTACAGACGTCACAGAGCAGCAGTGATGCTTCACCTCAGATGAACTACAGATGTCACAGAGCAGCAGAGATGCTTCACCTCAGATGAACTACAGACGTCACAGAGCAGCAATGATGCTTCACCTCAGATGAACTTCAGATGTCACAGAGCAGCAGCGATGCTTCACCTCAGATGAACTACAGACGTCACAGAGCAGCAGAGATGCTTCACCTCAGATGAACTACAGACGTCACAGAGCAGCAATGATGCTTCACCTCAGATGAACTACAGACGTCACAGAGCAGCAGAACCCCAGGCTCTGACAGCATGCTTTGATCAGCGCCAATTCTATATTTCAACAATATTGACATTTTGTGCTACGATTTGTGACACGTTTGGGCAAGAGGGCCAAAGTTCAAGGTGCAATGTTATGATGATGATGATGATGATGTGGTATTTCCCAATTGTAGCACGCTGCATGGTAGGCGTGTGAACAGTAAGGGCAGCTGCGGGACATGGTTAAAGTGAAACGAGGGTGATTTGGGACACAGCATGAGATACCCCTCAGAGGGGCTCTTCTATGAAGTAATCATCTGCTTTGAAGGCCTATTTAAGGGATTAGAAATGAAGAGCGCCTTTGGGTTGTTTGATGTAGGAAGATGGGGAGAGGATAGAAAACAGCGGAAGGAAGGGAGGACAGGGGGAAAGGATAGGGTTAGGATAGGGTGTATAGAGAGACAGGCGTTTAGGATGGAGGTCGAGAGGAGAGGGAGGATGAGGGGTAGAGATGAGGGGTAGAGATGAGGGGTAGAGATGGGAGGATGGGGGAGGAGGTGAGGGGGGGGGGGAAGAAGTGTGTGTAATCTGAGCTGGGCTAGGTTCAGGATAACATGGTTCTCTGGAACAATTGGAGGATGGTGCTGTCATTAGACTCATCACACCGAGACCGTCAGGGTGACAGATGTAGGTTTCTCCTACACACACACACACACATTCCTCCACCAGCCAAACCACTAGCCAAGTCTGCAACTACAGATAAGGACAACATATTAGATGTTGTTCCGTCTTTGCATGGACCAGACCTTACACGCACACACACTCGCCTGAGCTTGTTGTCTGCAGAGAGAGAGACAGAGAGAGAGAGACAGAGAGAGAGAAACAGAGAGAGAGACAGAGAGAGAGATACAACACGGACATGATGATTTTCCTTCTGCTAACTGTTTTCCTACAGGACACCACAGCAGGAGTCGGTGAGTATCTCCATACCTTCACATCTCCAAACACTGTGCTGTTCTGTATGACTAATATTGTTCCGCATGATGAGCATTAATGGTACAACTGCTTGATCCTATATCAAATCAAATCAAACGTATTTGTATAGCCCTTTTTACTCGTAAGCATGTCACAGAGGGCTTCAAATACGCCCATACGCCTATATATATGGTCTGTAGTTAGAGTTGAAAGATCCTCCATTGTAACATAGACTGTTTTATCAATAAGGGTGTCAGATGGCTAAGGGGTGAAGGAGTCGGGCTAGTAATCAGAAGGTTGCCGGATCGATTTACCGCCGTGCCAAATGACGCTGTGTCCTTGGGCAAGGCACTTCACCCTACTTGCCTCGGGGGGAATGTCCCTGTACTTACTGTAAGTCGCTTTGGATAAGAGCGTCTGCTAAATAACTAAATGTAAAATGTAAATGTAATCAATAAGAGCATTGTGAGAAGATCCTACACATGGGAAATAGTAGTTAGTGTTTATTTATGGCATTGATCTGCAATTGATCTTGACCCAAGGGCTGAGGCTGGGAACGAAACAGTCAGATTTCCTCCTGTCTTCCCCTCCTCCTCTCCTCCTTTCCTCTCGTCTCCTTTACTCCTCTCCTCTCCTTTCCTCCTCTCCTCCTCTCCTCCTCTCCTCTCCTCTCCTCTCCTTTCCTTTCCTTTCCTTTCCTTTCCTTTCCTTTCCTTTCCTTTCCTTTCCTTTCCTTTCCTTTCCATTCCTCCCCTCCCCTCCCCCTCCCCTCCCCTCCCCTCCCCTCCCCTCCCCTCCCCTCCCCTCCCCTCCCATCCCCTCATGGGTGTGAACCCAGGTGCATGCTGGTGGAGCTCTTGTTGGTCTCCTGTAGCAGACATGAACACACTAACACCCGGGTGCTCCCCCCACCAAGCAGGGCTGCTGCCTGGTCTTGAGGTCTTGAGGGTCCAGTCAGATGGATGGTCCATTACACACATAGGCCGTGAGGAAGGGGTGAAGGGGTGAAGTTGTGTGTGTTAGAGCTAGATAATTACACAGTTTGTTCAGGGACACAGTGTTGACTGTGATGTCCCTGACCTGCTTGTCCGGTCAGCCTTGACCTCCAGTTCTTCCTGTTTTGTCCCTACAATGTCCAAAAGAACACGCCTGGACCAGTGATTAGATGGGTTCCTCTCTGTGTGTGTCTGAGAGTGTAAATATTTGCTCTTTTACTATAGACTTATCTAACTGCAGTACATACCTCTATATCTAACTGCAGTACATACCTCTATATCTACCGACCTCTCTACCTCTCCATCTCCTCTCATTCGCTTTCCTTCTCTCCCTCTTGCCTTCTCTCCATCTCTCCCTCTTTCCTTCTCTCCTTCTCTTCATATCTCCCTCTGTCCTTCTCCCCATCTCCCCATCTATCCATCTTTCCTCTCCATCTTTCCCCCCATTCCACTTGTTCTCCTCAATCGTTTCATTCTGAAGTAAACTGAGAAAGAGTGGACGAAAAGATTCAGAAAAACGAGTTATCCGGAGAGAGAGAATAGACATTGGCAGGAGAGGAGACAGTTGAGAGTGAGAGAGAAGAGATTAAGAGAGAGACAAAGAAGAAAAAAGGGCAAATTGAAGAGGCTATTGATTATCGTCAGCGGCAAGTTAGTTTGTCTCCCTCACTGACTCCTGTGTCTGCTCCACTGGGCCTGGGGAGACAACTGGCTGGACCTGACTGCACTGTTTCTGGACAGGGCTACTGCCAGACTGACCCTGGAGAGAGTGAATCGTCTCCAATCAGCCGAGTGATCAGTAGAGTGATGCTGGGTGACACAGATCAATGCAGCTGAGGAGCGGACCACATGGGGAGGTGCAGCTCTGAAGTGTAGTAATGCTGATGTTACCCTTCCTTCTTCTCTCCCTCCACGCCAACCCTCGCTTCTCCTCCCCCCTCTCTCCCATCGACCCTACTTGATCTTCCTCCCAGTTTTGGACCCGTGTTCGGCCTACATCAGTCTGAACGAGCCCTGGAGGAACACGGACTACCATGTCAACCACTCCTCCGGGGGCGTGCCCCTGTGCGACAGCCTCCTGTCCGGAGAGTGGTACCGCTTCACCGGCATGGCCGGCGACGCCATGCCCACATTCTGCATCCAGGAGAACCACTGCGGGACCCACGCGCCCATCTGGCTGAACGGCACGCACCCTCAGCCCCAGGACGGCATCATCACACTGCCCGTCTGTGCCAGCTTCAACGACGACTGCTGTCGGTGGAACGGCAGCGCGGACGTGAAGGCGTGCGGGGGCGGTTACTACGTCTACCGGCTGCCCCGGCCCTCAGTCTGCTTCCACGTCTACTGTGGCCGTGAGGGACCCTAACCCTGACCCTAACTAATCTTGATTAACCCTAACTAACCCTCACCCTAACTAGCCCTGTGACCCAATCTAACCCTGACCCTAACTAACCCTGGATGACTGGCTGAATGCATGACTGGCTGACTGGCTGACTGGCTGACTGGCTGATTGGATGACCATGTATCTGACCATGTTTCTGTCTGTCCATCTGCAGACTTCTATGACATCTGTGATGAGGTGGAGTGCACTGGTCCTCATTGTCCAGAATCTGACTGCAGGTGTACGGCTGGGACAGTCCTGGGACCAGACCGACAGACCTGCCTGGGTGAGGGGGGGGGGGAGAGATGGGAGGAGGAGGGAGGAGGGGGAAGAGGAGAAGGGGGTGAGGAGGAGCGCTGGGGGAGGAGAGGGGAGAAGGGATTGGGGGAGGAGAGTAGAGGGGAGGAGGAGGGAGGAAGGGGAGGAGGAGAATGGAGGAGGAGGAGGGCTGGAGGAGGAGAGGGGAGAAGGGATTGGGGGAGGAGAGTAGAGGGGAGGAGGAGGGAGGAAGGGGAGGAGGAGAATGGAGGAGGAGGGCTGGAGGAGGAGAGGGAGAAGTGGGGGTTGAAGAGGGGCAAGGAAGGGAGAGAAAAAGAGAGAGGAGGGGTGTGAGATAGATGTGACAGGGGTCGTGAATAAAGCAGAGGAAGGGGGAAGGGCATGGAGGGGGGGGAAGAGACAGAAAGATAGAGATTGCCTGTTCTCTGTATTTGCTGAGTCATTACCTCAGAGGAAGAGGGGGGCTTGGAGGACTGTCAGTCTGAGCAATGACTTGCTCTGTAACTGCTGTCTACTTTACTTACTGCCGTCTGTCCACCCCAACGCTCCATCCCTCCCTCCCTCCCTCCAGATGTGAACGAGTGTGAGCGAGGGAACGGGGGATGTGCGGAGGTATGTGTGAACACCAAGGGGTCCTGGAGCTGCAAGTGTGGGCCAGGCCGAGTCCTGGACCAGGACGGACACAACTGCAAAGGTACAGGTCCTTCATCACCACCCTCATCATTATCATCATCATCATCATCATCATCACCACCATCATCATCATCATCATCATCATCATCATCACCACCATCATCCTCATCATCATCATCATCATCATCATCATCATCACCATCACCATCATCATCATCATTATCATCTTTCCAGCCCTCATCATAACCATCATCATCACAACCATCATCATCATCCTCACCACCATCATCACCACCATCATCATCACCATCATCACCATCACCATCATCATCATCATCACCATCATCACCATCATCATCACCATCATCACCATCACCATCATCATCATCATCACCATCATCATCATCATCACCATCATCATCATCATCACCATCATCATCATCACCATCATCATCATCACCATCATCATCACCATCATCATCATCACCATCATCACCATCATCATCATCATCATCACCATCATCATCATCACCATCATCACCATCATCATCATCACCATCATTACCATCATCATCATCATCATCACCATCATCATCATCATCATCATCATCACCATCATCATCATCATCATCATCATCATCATCATCATCATCATCATCATCATCACCATCACCATCATCATCATCATCACCATCATCATCATCATCATCACCATCATCATCATCATCACCATCATCATCATCACCATCATCATCATCACCATCATCATCATCATCACCATCATCATCATCACCATCATCACCATCATCATCATCATCATCATCACCATCATCATCATCACCATCATCACCATCATCATCATCACCATCATCATCATCATCATCATCATCACCATCATCATCATCCCCCACTGTTTATCTCCCTCTCCTTCCTCTCTCTGTACTTTCCCCTCACCCTTCCTCTCTTTCTCCACCTCCCTTCTTCCTCTCTCAATCTTCCTCCTCTCTTCCTCTCTCTTACCCTCTCCATCACCTTGAAAGAGATTGCAGGTTGTCATAACAACAACGGGGGCTGTAGCCATGGCTGCCTGGCGATGCAGGACACATACCAGTGCTTCTGTCCCCGAGGCCTGGAGCTGGGCCAGGACAAACGCACCTGCCAGGGTGAGAGAGAGAGAGAGATATTGTGTGTTTGTTGGAGAGATTAGAGAGAAAAAGAGAGAGAGAAGCGTATTGATGTCTCTGGGATGCAGTTCCGGTTCAGTGTGGCCCGGGTTCCATCGAGGTTTCGGTTCCCAAGGACCTGGTGGGCGGACTGGAGCTCTCATTGGCTAACTCCTCATGTAAGGGCGTGTCCAACGGGACACACATCAACCTGAGTTTCAGCCTGAAGACCTGCGGCACCATGGTGAAGGTATGTTACTGTAGACCTGCAGCCTTAATCTGTTACTGTAGACCTGCAGCCTTAATCTGTTACTGTAGACCTGCAGCCTTAATCTGTTACTGTAGACCTACAGCCTTAATCTGTTACTGTAGACCTGTAGCCTTAATCTGTTACTGTAGACCTGCAGCCTTAATCTGTTACTGTAGACCTGCAGCTTTAATCTCTTACTGTAGACCTGCAGCCTTAATCTGTTACTGTAGACCTGCAGCTTTAATCTGTTACTCTAGACCTGCAGCCTTAATCTGTTACTGTAGACCTGCAGCCTTAATCTGTTACTGTAGACCTGCAGCCTTAATCTGTTACTGTAGACCTGCAGCCTTAATCTGTTACTGTAGACCTGCAGCCTTACACGGTTACTGTAGACCTGTAGCCTTAATCTGTTACTGTAGACCTGCAGCCTTAATCTGTTACTGTAGACCTGTAGCCTTAATCTGTTACTGTAGACCTGCAGCCTTAATCTGTTACTGTAGACCTGCAGCCTCAATCTGACACCTGCTGTAGGCCAGGAACTGTCAACCTTGAATTTACATAGAGATTATGTGTGTGAGAGTGTCTAAGAGTGTTCCCCTAGCTGTGTCCATGTGTGTATATGTGTGTGTGTGAGAGAGTCTCTCCCTGAGTGTGTGCGTTTGGTGCCCAGGTGACGGAGGACAGGATCGTGGGCACCAACCTGGTGACGGGCCTGCCCAAGTCCAACCCAGGAAGCAGCCTGGACATGATCATCCGCACCTCCAAGCTCCTCCTCCCCGTCACCTGCCAGTTCCCCCGCGAGTACGACGTCTCCGACGGCTACCAGGCCAGCCTCCGCGGCGGCAACGTCCTGGAGCTGGAGGGCCACAGCGAGGGCGTGTTCCCGTTCTCCCTGGAGCTCTTCAAGAATGCAGAGTTCTCCGAGCCGTACCGTGCGCCGCCCCAGTTGCATCTCCACGACTCGCTGTTCTTCGGGGTGGAACCGAGGGAGAGGCTGGAGGGACTGGCCGCTCTGGTGGAGAGCTGCTTCGCCACGCCCAGCCCCAAGGCCGAGCAGGCCCTCAAGTACTACCTCATCAAGGACGGGTAGGTCAAACCGGCTAGAACCTGCGGAACAGGCCGGAATGTGGTAGAACATGCGGAACATAGTAGAACATGCGGAACATGGTAGAGCATGCGGAACACTGTAGAACATGATATAACCTGCAGTAATATGGTCAAACCTGTGGAACATAGTGGAATCTGAGGGGCGCTGCTAGGGTTTCTGGACCCCTTAAATACTTTGTACTTTGTACCCGTACTTGGTTCTCTGTTCTGGTCAATTGTACCCTCTCTATTTTCAACTTTGTTCTAGATTTATTCAAACTTTGAATGAACTATGTTCCACCACTTTTCCTTTTCACAGTGTCTTACACTTTTAATCTGACTTCATTAAAGCTTTCATAAGACTCATGGCCCATAGAGATTAAGAGAATGGAGGAGGATGAAGGAAGGTTTAGCTGAAGAAATCCAACCACTGATCTGCCGTTGAAAGAACACTTCACGTTTAGAACACGGTGTTCCTAGATGTTGAGCGCAGAGGGTTAGGAGCAAGGTCTCTGCACCAGCAGACTAGACCATGTCCGTGTGAAGAACTAAAGCATGGTCCGTACTGGTGAGGCAGCATGTTAGAGACCTTTATGGATTAGTAGGTCTTGTGTGGAAATATTGATTGATTGGATAACTAACACTCCTCTCACTGGTATCTTCTTTGCCTGTTTCCTCTCCTCCACTCATCTTCTCCCTCCTCTCCTCTCCACCTCTCTCACTCCCTCCTTACCCCTCCCCCCTCTCCTCTCCACCTCTCTCTCTCCCCCTCCCTCCTCTCCTCTCCACCTCCCTCTCTCTCCCCCCTCCTCTGTTCTCCACCTCCGTCTCTCCCCCCCCCCCCTCCTCTTCTCCACCTCTCTCTCCCCCCTCCTCTCCTCTCCTCTCCTCTCCACCTCCCTCTCTATCCCCCTCCTCTCCTCTCCACCTCTCTATCCCCCCCTCCTCCTCTCCACCTCTCTCTCTCCCCCCTCCTCTCTTCTCCACCTCCGTCTCTCCCCCCCCCCCCTCTCTTCTCCACCTCCGTCTCCCCCCCCCCCCCTCTCCTCTCCACCTCCCTCTCTCTCCCCCTCCTCTCCTCTCCACCTCTCCACGTCCGTCTCTCTCCCCCTCCTCTCCTCTACACTCCTCTCAACCTCTTTACCCCCCCCCTCCTCTCCTCTCCACCTCTCCATGCCCCTTTCTCTCCCCCTCCTCTCCTCTCCACCTCTCCACATCCCTGTCTGTCCCCCCTCCTCTCCCTTCCTCTCCACCTCCCTCTCTCTACCCCTCCTCTTCACCTCTCCACCTCCCTCTCTTCCCCCCCCCTCCTCTCCACCTCTCTCTCTCTCCCCCCCACAGTTGTATCTCAGATGAGACAGTCAGGCAGTTCTCTTCTAAAGACCAACTCTCCAAACACTACCAGGTCCCTGTCTTCAAGTTTGTTGGCAAGGACAACCGAGTGAGTAAGACAGCCATGCTGAGAACCAGCTGGTGTGTTCGTGTGTTTGTATCGCAGAGTATGACCTTTGGATCAGCGTTTCTACAGACATGGTGTTGCATCTGCTTGTGTAAAGGAAGCATTTTCTCAGTCCTTCTGAACCTGTGTGTGTGTGTGTGCCTGTGTGTGTTGACAGGAAGTGTTCCTGCACTGCAGGGTGTTGGTGTGTGGTGCAGGAGACTCCCGTTGTTCTCAGGGATGTCGGGGCCGAACACGCCGTGAACTGGTGTCTGACCAGGACCAGGACCAGGACCAGGACCAGGACCAGGACCAGGACCAGGACCAGGACCAGGGCCAGGGCCAGGACCGGGACCATCACCTGCTGACTGGAGGCCCAATCTTCATCCTGGCTGAGCCGTGACCCCTACACTGAACTTTGAAGCTCGGTCCAAACATACAGACACGCACTCATGCACATACTGTATATACTTGTGCACACATACACACACACACTCATGCACACACACACACACTCATGCACACAGACACAGCTGATATTCTAGTTTTATTTTACTACTATATTAGTCAGTACATCTATGTTCATGCATCAAAGATGGTTTCACTAGCACCTACTGCAACGCTCTCTCTCTCACACACACACACACACACACACACACACACACACACACACACACACACACACACACACACACACACACACACACACACACACTCACTCAGTCATGTGGAAACTGCTGAGGTCAGGAGAGATTGTCTTCAGGCACACCTTGCTGCCCTGTAGGTGCACTGATGGCTGACATTCTTTTGTGTGTCCTGCCTGGAATCACAGTGTCTCACACAGACATACACACATATTAACTGTCTATACGCTCTGACTGACAGTATGTGTTCATACAAAGTAGAGTAGTCAACACTATAAACTTTTTTCCAATCAATGTACTTATTTCAACTTTAATACTGTGTTCAAAATATTTCATGACAATATTTCTTGTGAACATTTTTCAATAATAATAATGAACAAAGAAATAAATAACATTTGTTTTTATCAACTAAAATGATGACGGCCTCTTGTTGTTGTATGAAGTTGGGAGGTAGGTATGTACTTTAATAAACTCAATGGAGAAATCGATGAACTTTTATGCCTAAAATGCCTGGCCATCGTACATCACGGACTCTAAATAGTCATTAATTTATTCATAGAAAAATAACACAAACGTTGAATTATAATTATCAGCTGATGAACAAAAAACACAACTTGCATGGAACACTGGATTGAAACCTGATCTATAATGAGGTGGTGGGTAATTACATTGAGGAACAGTCTAAAAGTACACAATGTATTGGAGAGAGCCGTAATATAAACTTAAAACACACACACACACACAGAGGGGTGCTTGGCAGCACATATTTGAGTGTGTATTTACAGGCTGTTGCACCACGCAAGTGCACATGAAGTACTCGCTTCTCACTGTGTTACACTACCCTGTGTGTGTGTGTGGAGTGTGTGTTTGTGAGTGAGAGCTTGTCTGTGTGTGTAAACACCATCACACAGTTCTCATTTATGTAACACAGTACCAAGGATCAGGGGCGGAGCCCCATCCTCCACAGGTAATGCGAATGCGCATCTTTTTATTTTTTTTGCATTAATTTGATTGCCAAATAGTTTTTTGAGCTTTATGTAATATACACCTTACGTTGGACTCATATTGTCATATTTCCCAAAATTGACAACCCATAAAGATTCAGGGTGTTTGAGAAAACCCCGAAGTCCCCCCTCCACTCTGCCCACGCCACAACACTCACGCTGCTCCGCCCACGGCGCCCACGCTGCCATGGACACTAACGTTCTGTTTCTGAAGGTTCTCCATTCTAACCAGAGGCTGATGAGCCTCTATCAGAGCACCATGCTGGCCAGCCACTCAGACGTACCTGAGGTGCATTTGATGTGACTCACAGTTGGCACTTATGTGACTAGTTCCTTGCTTTCATTCCAGTGGGTGAGACAAATCAAGTTCACCCCAAGTATTAAACAGCATATGTGAATGGTGACTGCCAGGTTCAGTGGAGCTGCAGCCCTGCCCCCTACTGGCCTCTAAGGCAGAGACAGAACACACCACGAGAGACAACTGGAAAATCAGAATAAAATATGCTGTGTACGACACCACACTGTCACAGTTTCCGAGAGAATGATTTTAAACATTGTTGATAACGTTCTCTACAAGAACATGTCATAATCACGGTCTTGTAGGGTATGTAGTCCAGTGAGAGAGCCATCCTCATGCACACACACCCTCACACACCCTCACACACACACCCTAGCACACACACCTTCACACACACCCTCACACACACACACACCCTCACACACACACACACACCCTCACACACCCTCACACTGCAGTAGTCCCAGCAGGTGTTCTAAAGCTCATCTCTCTCCTCGTCCTCGCAGTAGCAGGCCTCCCTCTGGCTGCTCATGTACGACCTGCAGCCCAGGGACCCAACCGTGTTGTGCAGGGCATCTGCCATCGACTCACATGCTGGGAGAGGAGGGGGAAGGAGGGGAGAGGGAGACATTCAGAATACAGATCGAGGCAGAGATGTACATCAAATGTGTGTTCTCCTGCTGGAGTGTGTGTGTGTGGTTGTGTGTGTGGTTGTGTGTGTGGTTGAGTGTGTGGTTGTGTGTGTGGTTGTGTGTGTGGTTGAGTGTGTGGTTGTGTGTGTGGTTGAGTGTGTGGTTGTGTGTGTGGTTGTGTGTGTGGTTGAGTGTGTGGTTGTGTGTGTGGTTGAGTGTGTCTGTTCTCCTGCTGGAGTGTGTGTGTGTGTTCTACCTGAGAATGTCTGTGTGTTCTCCTGCCTGAGTGCGTGTGTGTGTGGTTGAGTGTGTGGTTGTGTGTGTGTGTGTTCTCCTGCCTGAGTGCATGTGTGTGTGTTCTCACCTTGGACCTGGGACACAAAGCCCAGGCTCCTCTTCAGGTCGGTGCAGATGGCGTGGACGCACCAGCGGAACTTGGAGTCGCAGTGGGCCTTGCTGGAGCCGCAGGAGTCGTAGCAGGAGTCCAGCTGGTCACAGCAGCGCGTCATGGCAGGGATGCCCAGGTCCAGCTGCCAGGGACACGGGACACTTTAGTACCCACACACATACACACACACACACACATGCACACACACACCAGCACAAACACACACACACCAGCACAAACACACGTGCAAGCACATACTCCAATACAAAAGTACACACACACACACACGCGTACACACAGCAATGCAAAAACACGCATGCATGCACACACATCAGCCAAAAAACACACACACGTGCAGGCACACATGCACGCACACACACCAACACAAAATCACACACACACACACACGCAATTGGTAGTCAAGCCATTCGCCATGGTGTGCACAGTGGTGCTAATTAGTAAGCCACATACGGTGTCCGCTACCTGGAAGCCCAGTATGGAGTTGCTGCAGCCGTTGGGCTCAGGGATCTGGTAGCCTGGCCGGGGAACAGGCTCTTTACCTGGGGAGGGAGGAGCAACCACAGAGGTCGGGGGGGGGGGGGGGTGAGGGTAGAGGGGGTCATGGCAGAGGGGGTCAGGGGTCAAGGTAGAAGGGCTCAGGTCAGAGGTCAGAACTGGTGGTCAGGTCTAGGTTGAATGCATCAATGTTGAAACCAAGGAAGTTCTTATTTCACGAGAGCAGCTGTGACTCAACGGAACGCGCATTTGGCTAAACACCTAACGGTGGCTAACTGCTGCTCATTAGAGCATCCACCATAATACAGCATTTTAGTTAGCCAAACCTTGGCCCGTGTCAGTTAACTTCAAAATACCAAAGGTTCCTGGGTAAATCAGTTGTCGTGTCTCATCCTTCATGTGTTGATCGCAGGGTCAGTCCTGAAACAGTCTCATAGCTACATCATGGCACATGAAAGAAACTGAGGGCTGTTTGATTTGTGTCCCAGCTGGCACTTACAGGACTCATCCGTTGGTTTCGTTACAGTGGGTGAGACAAATCCAGTACGCCCTAGTTTATTTGCTGATGACGGTAGTCATCGTAGCCGGACAGCTGCCTGGCCTCTTTTCTGAGGTAATGCAGTAGTTACGATGTCTGGGTTATGGTTACCTTATGCAAGTGTGAAGCTAGTTCTAATTACCTGGTTATAGTTCTGGTTGCCTGGTGCTAGTCTGAAACTAGTTCTGGTTACCTGGTTCTAGTCTGAAGCTAGTTCTGGTTACCTGGTGCTAGTTCTGGTTACCTGGTGCTAGTCTGAAGCTAGTTCTGGTTACCTGGTGCTAGTGTGATGCTAGTTCTGGTCACCTGGTGCTAGTTGTGATGCTAGTTCTGGTTACCTGGTGCATGTCTGAAGCTTGTTCTGGATACCTGGTGCTAGTTCTGGTTACCTGGTGCAAGTCTGGTTACCTGGTGCTAGTGTGATGCTAGTTCTGGTCACCTGGTGCTAGTTGTGATGCTAGTTCTGTTTACCTGGTGCAAGTCTGGTTACCTGGTGCTAGTGTGATGCTAGTTCTGGTTACCTGGTGCTAGTCTGAAGCTAGTTCTGGTTACCTGGTGCTAGTCTGAAGCTTGTTCTGGTTACCTGGTGCTAGTCTGAAGCTAGTTCTGGTTACCTGGTGCTAGTCTGAAGCTTGTTCTGGTTACCTGGTGCTAGTTGTGATGCTAGTTCTGGTCACCTGGTAATAGTTGTGATGCTAGTTCTGGTTACCTGGTGCTAGTTCTGGTTACCTGGTGCTAGTGAGAAGCTACTTTTTGGGCTACCTGGTGATTGTGACACCAGATAGTGAACCTACAAGCTGACTTACATTTGCATTTAGTCATTTAGCAGACGCTCTTATCCAGAGTGACTTACAGTAAGTACAGGGACATTCCCCCCGAGGCAACTAGGGTAAAGTGCCTTGTCCAAGGACACAACTTCATTAAGCACGGCTGGGAATCAAACCGGCAACCTTCTGATTAATAGCCCCATTCTCTAACCGCTCAGCTATCTAAGCCATGACTTGGGTTGCATAGTAGCCTGAGGAACTACCTGTCTGTAGGTGTTTATGCAAGCCCCAGGTCTGTGCACCCTGCATCTCCAGCAGGTGACCTCTGGGTTCTCTATCTGCCTTGTGTAACAGCAGAGCACAGCTTGTCCACTCAGCTATCTGTCTGATAAGAGCCTTAGGGAGGATGGATGCTTGTACTGTACATCCCACACCACAGTCCAGGGCACAGATAGTTCGTTCTGTTAGGGCTCAGTTCGTTATCAACAGATAGTTCACACAGATATGAAAGACAGTCAGTGCAGTTTTTTGACAGAGTGAGGCGGTTGAGGTATGACACGTGGATGTGTGTAAGTAGCTGCAGGGGCGACACATTAAGTGAGGATTGATGTATGACCTCAAACATGACCTTGGATGCTGGATCCCAGACAGCAATATTTCTGTCTGGTACACAGACAGCTACATTCCCACATTTCTTTTATGATCATTTTTGTCCTTTGTTGGACAGAGACATTTAGGTATAGACAGGAAAGGTAGGTCAGAGGGGAAGACACGCAGAAATGTCCCGAGCTGGAATCGAACCCGGGCTGCTGCATTAAGGCACACACACACTCAAACTTAAAGCTACAGTCACACAGATACACAGTCATAGCTACAGTCATACAGACACACAGTCATAGCTACAGTCATACAGATACACACTCATAACTACAGTCATACAGACACACACTCAGAACTACAGTCACACATACACACTCATACCTACTGTCACCAGCCAGTCACACACACACACACTCAGTGTGACTCAGGTAAGACTCAGGTCTTACCGTGTCGGCAGCGGTACTGGCACACACCGTCGCGCCCCCCCACCATCTCCACCAGGGAGTCAAAGTAGCCGTTGACGGCCTGGAAGCTGTTTCTGATGGAGCTCAGGCCCCAGGAAGACTCCTCCACCACGGGCAGGTGCATGGACGGGGCCAGCTCCTTCAGATGCTCCAGCTGCTCCAGGGCCTCCAAATGCTCCAGGGCCTCCAGGACCTCTGGGAGGCCCTCTATCGGGTCATCCTGGGTGTCAGCCACAGGGGCCTCCACGGCCAGGCCTTCCCCAGCAGCAGGCTCCTCCGCTGGGGTGTCTTCAGCAGGGCTCCCCTGGGTGGGGGCCTCCTGGCCTGGGGTCTCGTGGCCCAGCGCCTCCTCAGCCAGGAGCTCCGGGGCAGGGATGTCTGCAGCGGCATGCCCTGCAGGACTGTCTTCAACCAATGGGCTGTCAGCAACGGGCTGATCAGCCAAAGAGGAATCAGCAGCATCAGATGCAGGGATGTCTTCAATTAGATCCTCAACCAATGGACTGTCAGAATCGGGCTCCTCGACCAATAGGCTGTCAGTGGCCGGGCTGTTTGCTTCAGGCTCGCTTGGTACTGTTTGAGGGTCGACCGGTGAGTTCCCCCCAGCAGACTCCTCCAGACCGTCTGTCTCCTGGCCCACTATGGGCTCTGCTACGGGGGAGTCGTCCTCCATCACCCCCTCCACCTCCAGGGGGTCCACCGGAGTCGGGTCCAGGACAGCAGCCTGGGGAGCTGGGGTGTCCTCGCTGGAAGAGCTCTTGTAGAGACCCAGGGTGGCTGTCATCCCCAGAGAGAGGCTGAGCAGCAGGAGGATTAGTGTCCGGAGGGGCAACATGGCGACGCGGAGGGGTCGCAGATGAGAAGGAGATAGCACGGTGGGTTATGGAGGAGTTGCTGACGGAAAGGGAGAACCTCGGACACTGAGCAGAGAACGTAAACACACTGTGTTCATACGAGATCGGGGACACGGGACTTTGACCTGTGATTAGCCTAGGCAGACAGCGAGGCACAGCCTTCAGCTGGGTGTAAAGGTCACCAGATATCTCCCTGAACGAGTCCTCTTCTCTCACCCTGCTCCTCTTCCCTCCCTCTCTCTCTCTCTCTCTCTCTCTCTTTCTCTCTCTCTCTCTCTCTCTCTCTCTCTCTCTCTCTCTCTCTCTCTCTCTCTCCTTGTTCAACCTTCCCCGTTCTCTCAATCAGTAATTCTCCTCTGTCATCACAGACTAATTTAATCAGTGTTCCCTCGGCTTTCTAAAGAGATCAGATCACACTACACTGACCGAACTTGTGTTCATGGAAGGAAAAGGTCTAGTTTGATCTCTGTCACTGTGTTGGATTGGATTGGATCAGTGCAAACAGAGACTTGATTGGGCCAATCAAAGATATCTGGCAGTTACTGTGTCTTCTGAATAAAACTACCCCAGGGAAGGCAATGCAGTTAAAATGTCCTCCTGAGCTGTGAAAACATCCTTCTGCATACATTAATCATTCATCAAATTAATTAAGCTTCCTAACAAAGTTCCTACAGGGTATTGACTGCAGAGGCGATCCAGGATTACGTAATGTGGCTTAATGATACACCTCTACTGCTCCCTGGTGTCAGAAGAAGGGTAGTGCTGGTGACAGACGGTTAGCGGCGTATCTGTTCATTTATCTCTGGGTTCCCTATCAGGGTGGCTTGTGGGCTGTGGTGTTGCTCAGTATCAGTCAGTGTGCAGCTGGGCCACTGACACAATCACTGGGTTGTACAAGACTGAACACAAACGAGTCTCATATCTACACCCCATCAACTGACCCAGAACTAGAAACCTTCCATGAGAACAAACTGTCCTTTAGGGTAAAAGCATCTACAAAATGAATACAACTTAAAACTGTACACATGAAGTGACACTGTGCCTTTAATAATGCTGATAACCAGTTATGCTATGAAAGATAACAACAATTGATTTATCCTATCATGCTTTAATAGAGAAACACCCGATTTAGTCACCTGACCTGATAAAGCTGTGTGAGTTGGAGACTTGATGGGAGTTGTTCTAGTGGCTGTTTATGAGAGGGGGTGGATAGCTCCATGTGCCACATGTTGTGGACCTGAACACCCTGTGCTTGTGAGGTGGTGATGTTGCAGAGTAAAGTCTGGAGCAGGGGGCCTACTGTACTCTACACTGAGGGTGGGATCGTGGGTTGATATTGGCCTGCTACTGAGTTGTACTTGTGGCAAGTTGTCATTTTAAAACATCGATAATAAAAATGTGTTTATTTAGCGGACTGTTTAATCCAACATGATGTACAAAGGCAGATTAGAATCTGCTACCTCATGATCTGCAGTCAAATGCTCTAACCACTGCTCTATCAAGACAAGATGATGCATACTCATCCCAGTACTCACAGCCAACCAGGTCGCTTTAATATTTAATGATATGATAGAAACACCCAGAAACTACATCTTGCTGTGAATGTTGGCGCCTCCTGTGATGTCAGGAGGTTCCTCAGGAGAACCCGGTAGAGATCAGCCTAGAAGGTTCTGTTCAGAGAAAGACACAACTCTGGGTCAGGTTCTATCGCTGGGGTTCTAGTGTGGTTCCCCTACTACTGTTTCAATACCTTTTTAGGGGATATTTTACTTTCCTGTTACTGAATAGGTTTTCAAATGGGTACTGTAGGGTTCTCTCAATAATGGTGTCCAATAGCTGGCTGAGTTTCAAGAGGAACTGTAGGGATCTACTGTGATATGTTTGGGGTTCTCTTACTGTTGGGATTCTATTCCTCATCGTTCCTTAGAGAGTTCCAGATCTGGTCACACACCCGCCTGCAAATAGACACATGGTAGCCATAGCAACAGAGGTCAGACTGATTCACACCCTGACAGGATGACCATAGCAACAACACTGCCCCTCTACTTAAGCCCCAACACTGTGATCATAGCAATATCACCCATCCTCACCTTAAATCCCAACAGTGCGTCCATAACAACAACACCCCTCCTCTCCTTCTGCCCCAACACTGTGACCATAGCAACAACACCCATCCTCTTCTTAAACCCCAACACTGTGACCATAGCAACAACACCTATCCTCTCCTTAAGCCCCAACACTGTGTCCACAGCACTGTGACTTTGTAACAGCCCCTTCAGAGCAGCTGTGTTGCCAGGACGACCCACGAGGCACACCGTACTTACGCTGTCTCGTCCTGGCTCACTCCTGCTTGGGTCATCACCATGGATATGTGTCCCTCCAGCTCCTGAGGATGGACAGGGAGAGGAGACGTTAGAGGTTCTATAGGCAGCTACCAAAACACTGGCTTATCTAGTAAGGCTAATGATCAGTAATTGCAAACTATGCAGTTAGAAAACTAGTGATGATCACTTTTGGTTTGACTGTGTCAACACAGCTGTGTTGTACTGTTCTATAACCCAGGTTTGGGAGATCCAGCGTAACAGGACAGACAGGTGCAGCAGGGAGCCCTTGCCTTGTTGGTGGTCCTGTAGCGATCACTGGAGGCCAGCAGTCTCATGACCTCTGCCTGGGGGGGGGACACAAACGTCACGCCCACACACAGCTGAAAGATGGCCGCTCTGCATCCAGCCGCAGACTGGCTGACTCATCCAGATCTAGCAGCTGATTGAATGGGTTTGGGGCTGGAAACGTTCAACTTTCACTCAGCACTCTCTCCTACCTCCCCCTCCCCCTTCCCGTGTACACACACACACCCACGTGTACACACACCTACACACACACCCACGTGTACACACACCTACACACACACCCACGTGTACACACACCTACACACACGCCCACGTACATCCAGCAGCAGGGTTCCGCCTCACCTTGGTGTCTCTGATGCACCTCTCGATGGCGCTGGTGGTGATGGTGGACACCATGGTGTCCCTGATCTCCGTCTCCAGCTGCTGCACCTCTTGCCACGTGTCCCAGACCTGCCGCCTGTGGGGCTGCACGCGGTCCAGGGGACCGACGCACGCCTCGGCCTGCGGCGTCGCAGCCTCCACCCTGCTGCCAGCCCCTGGAGAGACAGACTAGTAGGGAGGTGGGGGGCAGGCAGGCAGGGAGGGGGGAGGCAGGGAAGGAGGTGGGAGGGAGGGAGGCAGGCAGGCAGGGAGGGGGGAGGGAGGCAGGGAAGGAGGCAGGGAGGAAGAGCGTCTGGTCTGAGAGTGGTCTGACTGACCTTTGCCCTCTGGTATTCCCATGAGTCCATCACGAGAGAGCCGGAACTCCTCCCTGACTCTGTGAGGACAAAAGTGACAGGTGTAGCTCAGCGGTAGAGCATTCAGCACAGAGGACGCTGGTTCAAATCCCCCCTGTATGCCGTTTAGATTCTGGGTTCTGGAGCTGGCCTCTATACCTGTCGTTCTCCTCCAGGGCCCTCCTCGCCTCTTCCCCCAGCCTGGAGACCTCCTGGCAGGCTTCCTGCAGCTCGGCTGCCCCCTCTATCCCCCCCTCCTCGAGGGCCTCGAGAGGAGCCAGCACAGACTACAACACACACAGCCCATAACCATGAAAAAAAATACTAAACACACACACGCAGCACATAACCATGTAACAAAAACAAAAAAAACACACACCGATGTAAAAACACACATGCACAGCACTCATACATATAAACATACATCAACCCATGTACTGTACACACACACACACACACACACACACACATACACACACAGCTTTAAACACATCAACCTCATTATCAAAACAACCCCATGCTGAAAGACACGTTTCAGGAATTCTGTTTCCCCAGCCCTCTGAGGGTGTGTTATTATGGGATGTGTCTGGTTACCGAGTTGGGAGCAGATTGAGCGTCCAGGAGGGAGGTCACGTAGAGGTCGTACTCTGTCTGGAGAGGAGCAGAGAGGAGCAGAGAGGAACAGAGAGGAGCAGAGAGGAGAGGTGAACACAGAGGAACAGCACGTCCAGGAAGTTTGCAGACACTGTGTAATGGAAGGATGCTGTAATAACACCGATTATTTATTCAATAGCAACAATACTTAAGAGTTCTCTATGACCAGGTCTGTCGGAGGACACCAAACATACACTGCCTTATCCAGTCTGTCGGAAGACACCAAACATACACTGCCTTATCCAGTCTGTCGGAAGACACCAAACATACACTGCCTTATCCAGTTTCGGAAGAAAATCAAAGACCACTGCACCTTTTTCTTTCATTTTCATTTCATTCTACTTTCATTAAAGGGGTCATACAATGATTTTATAGGGTATTTCACACTGTTCCTTGAGGTCTGAATAGGGTATGTAACATTGGTTGGGCTGAAAATGGCCCGGGTGCTGTTCTATGCACCTCAATGCAACTCTGTGAAATAGCCCTAGAATGAAACAAAGAGTTTTCTCTGTTTTATGGTATGCTCATGAATATTTAGATGAGCTGCACACTGATTGGTTGGTTTACAATGAGCGAAGCTGCGGAGCAAAGATGCAACATAGCCAAACATGCATTGTGAATTGTAGATGTACATGACAACACAGGTTAGTTATTTGAATGAAACACAATGAAAATGAAATAACGTTAGCCCCATTGCCAATAAACGTGCTAGTAACGGGCTAGTAATCAGAAGATTGCCGGATCGATTCCCCGCCGTGCAAAATGATGTTGTGTCCTTGGGCAAGGCACTTCACCCTACTTGCTTGGGGGGAATGTCCCTGTACTTACTGTAAGTCGCTCTGGATAAAAGCGTCTGCTAAATGACTAAATGTAAATGTGCATATGCTAGATACAGGAGACTTTAGTATTGCTAATAACTGTTAGCGACAAAATTATACAGCCTGTGGTTGTGATGAGCATACGGTCGGATGTGTATGTACATTTTGGGGCGTGACAAAAGGTACAGTGCGTGTTCACTAATGTTACGACAGGCTCCTACACTTAGAACAAATTCATTCCTTCAGTTTACTGACTATTATATTAAACGTAAGTTTCCTTGATGTCCTAAAACCCAATATCAAGGTAGTGCTCCGCCTACTAAATACTTTATTATAAATTATCCTGCTCTCCTCCCTCCCTCCCTCCCTCCCTCCCTCCCTCCCTCCCTCCCTCCCTCCCTCCCTCCCTCCCTCCCTCCCTCCCTTCTTCCCTCCCCCCCCCCCCCCTCCCTCCCTCCCTCCCCCCTCCCTCCCTCCCTCCCTCCCTCCCTCCCTCCCTCCCTCCCTCCCTCCCTCCCTCCTCTTTTTGGGTGAATGATGACGTGAGTAGGGAGGTATTCACTGTTCCACTTCCCCAGTTTGCTCCGGGGACTGTCTCCCCTGTTTCTCCTAGATCCGATCTGAAACCCTTTCTAGCTAGACTAACATGCAGAAGCAGAGGAGATGGAAAAACCTTGATTTCCCCCAGGATGTCCCCAAATACCGGCGAGCCGTTACACACATCATCAAAGACGTCACCAAACACCCTGAGACGCTCTCGACTGGGCCAGCTCTGGTCTGGTAGCTTCGCCAGCTCCTGAAGATGAAACACACACACGTACACACACGAACACACGAACACACACACACACACGTGCACACACAGACACACACACGTACACACACAGACACACACATGTACACACATGTACACTCACACAGACGTATACGCACACACACACACCTGACAGTGAAAACCTGTGCTGAGGCTGCTCCAGAAAGATCTAGACCTCCAGTTAGAGACCTGAACCCTCCACCCAGCCCTTACCCTGGCTAGCCTCCTGGCATGCCTGTCTGCAGCCTGGCTGCCCGCCACGCAGCCCCTGCCCTGCAGCCCCTGCCTCCCCACCACCAGCCTGTCAAACTGCCTCATCATCTTCAGCTGGTCTCGCTTGGTCACGCCGGCCAGGTAAGACTGTGTCCTCCAGAAGTGGTCCTGAATCCCTGGGCTCTCCCCTGGGGCTGCCTGGGTCTGGCCCAGGGCTGCAGGCCTGACCAGGAACAACTCCCATGTGTCCACAACTGTCTGAGGTCCGCTTTGTTTGCCCTGCGTGGTCAGGGTGTCTGTGAGAGAGGCCATTGGGGGGTCGTCCGTCTCTGGTTCGGTCCGGCCGTGCTTCAGCAGGGTCGTAGCCAGGGTGAACTCACACAGGGCCCCCTTCATCCTGTCAGCCTGCGTCTGAACCTGCTGGCCGCCCGGGGTCTGGGGGCTAGAGGGCTGGGGTCCCTCCACCCTCTCTGACGTGGCCCATATGGGTGTGCTGGGGTGGGGCTGGTGCTGGGCCAGGCTGTGGGGGCCAAGGTGCCCGCTGCTGTAGGTCAGGATGTCAGCTTTGTGAGCTGTCTCTGCGGCCAGGAGTAGGGCCTGGAGCTGGCCACGGGTGTGGGGGCCCCTCAATAGAGGAGAGGCGGGGGAGGACGCTTAGGGCACAGAGACAGTAACACTGCATCATGGGATCAAAGTCCTCGTTTTAAGAGGTATTTTAGGAATGGAGGGGAGGGAACAGATTATGGCGTTTTCTACTGTGCTGTGTGTCAGCATGTTCAGATTTACCCCTGCTATTCATATCGGATGATCATTAATTTAGAGTGGTGACGTCTGAAGTAGCCTACATTATACATGAATTTGGGCCAAGCCACCGAGGGCAGGTGCCAGGTAGAATTCCGAATTACTGTACTGTAGCCAGGCATAAATCGTACTGTATTAAATCTGAGCTAGTGCTAGTTAGCTAATAACTTTACATGATGGGCGACAAATTGCATTTCACTAAAGCACGTTAGCTCCAAACATGTGCCCAATTAAGAAAAGTATACCGTTTATACTCACACATATTCTTGGATGTGTCCAGTTGTGGTTTATTTAGTAAATAGCGTTGTGTCCAGTCCAGACAGAGTAACTAATAAAAACGAGTTAAAATCTCGTCGGTTGTCAGGGGATATACCACGTCAACAAGCCACGGGGTGGCGAACGCACGCCACGAACCCATCGGTTGCAGGAGCTACGCTTTACTCGACATTACGTAAAAATATATTTATAACGATGTTAAAACAAACAGATTAAACTGATTTGTCGTTCAGAGTCAAAAAACACCATACAAAACTGTTGTTTCAAGTATTTAATAAAAGTAATATACAGTTGAAACATTCCTCAGTTCTCTTGGGCAACAAACAATAACATGTTTAGATTTTGTTTCTCTTTAATTATCACTTTGTACAAAACAAAAAAGGCCAACACTTCTCTTCGTATAAAAAATATAAGTTAATTTAAATGTAAATCTAATTAAGAAAATAACATTAGTTATAATAGCAATAATAATAATCCTTAATAATAATAATATTGATAAGATAGACATAGTGCAGGATATGTGTGCCGAGAGGGGTGAGGAGGCTGGGACAGTTCAGTGCTGTGGAGCCCCTCTGTCTCCAGAGCTGGGCTGAGGAGATGTGTGCGGAGCCGGATGGAGGGGTGCGGAGAAGGGCTAAGGAGCACACAGTCATAAAGTGCATGACTGCTGCTAGCACCATCAGAGCAGGCCACAGGCTCTGTCCTACTAAGTTACTAAAGTATAGACAGGACACACCTTGTGTTTGTTTGGGCCAATAGGAAACGTCACATACGCAGGCGAGGTTAAGAACATGCTACTGTTGGAAGCGGTTCTGAGTAGTAAAACTAAGCAGAACGGAACAGAAATCTGAACCTGATTGCAAACACACGACACACGAACCCCGCTTACATCACATTCATCATTATTTCATTTTACATTCACAACTTTGGGGCCAAAGAAATTATTTTAGCAGGAAGTTCTTTCTTGGAATGTCGCTTCAATACATAACAGCCTTGAACATACACAGATGACAGACTAAATCACAGTCTCATTCTACAAAAATCAAGGTGCCTGACATTATAGAGGAGGGAGATATTCAATATGAATCTCATCAGGATTTCAAAACAACTCAACATGTTTCCTGTTGCCAGCAAAGCTCATGAAATAGCTCTCTCTGGAATCCTTCTAAATTATTCAATGGTCCCCAATCTATCAAGATCAGGTTTAATAGCATTTCCTTTCAGTCTTATATAAATGTAAAATGTAATGTAAGTTACAAACTGAGGCAAAAAAGTTCTTAAATGAGCTAAAACAGCTACTAAACTGACGTTTAAATTCTGTGCTGATGGAACTGAAAGCGTGTCACGATATAACTTCTGCTGTCCCACGCAGATAAAGGTTTAGCTTCTGCTGGCTAGAGGTTGAGGTTAGCTTCTGCTACCCTAGTCTGCTGACTGAGGGTTAGTGTTACCTTCTACTAGCCTAAAATGCTAACTGGGGAATAGGTGTACCTTAAATTAGCCTAGTCTGCTAGTCAAAGTTCAGAGTTTCCTTCGGCTAGTCTGCTAGCTAAATGTTAGGGTTACTTTCGGTTATAATGTAGTCTGCTAGCTAAAGGTTTTATTCAAGGTTTCTTTATTTGTACCCAAGAGTTCATTTGTTTTTGGTTTAGCGTCTGCTAGCCTATTCTGTTAACTGAAATCTAGTTTTAGCTTATGCAGTGTATTCTGCTAGATAAAGGTAAGTGTTAGGCCGCTGCTAGCCTAGTATGCTAGTTAAAGTTAAGGGTTTGTTTCTGCATTCCTAGTCTGCTAACTGAAAGTTAAGTTTTGCTTCTGCTAGCCTAGTGTGCTAGCTAAAGGTTAGGTTTAGCTGCTGGGGCGTATTCAGATCCTCAGCATAGCATAACTAACCCCTAGAAAGTCACTCGATGCCCAAGGCCAGAGCTCTGGAGCGTGGGGTGGTGCAGCTGGTGGTGGGGGGGCACTGCATCTCGTGTGAATCTCCTGTGACTCTAGATAAGTGTGGACATTATCTCTAGTCATTTGGTCATGCACCGCCTGTGCTTCACACAATATGCTGGGAGGGATTTCTGCAAACCTCAAAATGGAACAGGCCGTATGTCTTCATTCAAGTACTGCAAAACCTTACTTTTGCGCTAAGTAACAGAAAACATTCTTGCAATCCACCTTAATTAAAAGATAGCCTTGAAAGAACTAACATGCAGCTATGTTAAACATTCCTTCTGTCTCTGTGTGTAACCTCTTAGAAGTAGTTTTGTGTGCGATAAGTCGACCACAGAGGGCAAACCGTACCGAACAGTTAGGCCTTCACAGAGCCTGGCCTGTTTGGTGCAGAGCCTAAGGCCTCTGAAAATATACAACCATAAAAACAACAACAGCTAAAGTCAAATTAAACGTGAAGTAAAATCAGAAACAGACAAGTACAACAGCTAACATTAAGTGCAGACAGACGTGTTCTGCCTCTTCCGTCCCGAGCAGAGGACTTGGTTGACGTCCAAGTCCCGCCCCATTAGCTGTCCATGTCTCTCGGGATTGGTCAAACCGTCAGTGTTGACACCTCTGTCACCCAATGAGGTAACTGTGTTTGTAAAAACCCCCTTGTGAGTCTCCATCCCGCCTACTTTCTGCCTCTTCCTGTTTCCACAGGAAATTGAACATTGGCCCAGGTGGTCCAGGGTTGCAGGCAGTCGGAAGGGTGTTGTGCTGTGGGCACATTGCCTTTCCTCCAGTCAGTTATCCACCTTGACAGGGCCTGAATCTGCTTCCTCGCTTGGCTCAACCCCGCTGGGCGCCGCAGGAGTCCAAACCAAGTCCTCTTCTTCTCCTCGCACAATCTTTTCCCACTGGTTAAGATTCTCCCTGAAAACACACGATTCCCAAAATATTGCATGCATGTGACTGTGTGTGTGTGTCCTGTGTCGATTCAGGACATTTGAAAAGATAGAAGTTTAAAACGTTTAGAGTTGTTTAGAGTGTAGAGAACCTACTTGCAGGCTCCCAGCAGAGGGCTGGATGGGGGGAAGAGCTCTGACAGGGTTGTGTAGCATGGGATGGCCACCGCATTGTAGAAGCCCACCTACACAGGAACAACAACTCCTCAGTCATACACACCTTTATTCAAGCAATATACCTTCTTAGTTGCCTCTAGGTATTAAGTCAGAAACATATACACAAAAATAACAGCAGGATCCATGTTACCCTTCATGACCCTGACACCTGACCCTTGCCCCTCCCTGCCCCTAACCCTCCCTGGCCCCTGACCCTAATGCTCCCTGATCATGACCCCTAACCCTCCATGACCCTGACCCCTGCCCCTCCCTGCCAATAACCCTCCCTGACCCCTGACCCTAATGCTCCCTGATCATGACCCCTGACCCTCCATGACCCCTGACCGTCCCTCTCCTTGGCCCTTGCAGTCAAGTGCTCTAATACTGAACTATACCTACCATATACCTAACCTGTTATGGTGTGTAACTTGATAATGAAAAGAGACTGGAATAGCTAGCACTGTTCTCACTTTCAGGTCACTGGAACACTGCTGCGTGTGTCTGTTACCTGGCCTTGTGGTACCTCATCCTTCTTATCCCTGTCCATCATGGGAATGGGCTGTGTCCCAATCTTCTTCATCTCATCACCCTGAGAGAGAGAAAGGGAGAGAGAGAGAGAAAGCGAAGGGAGAGAGAGAGGGAAAGAGAGTTGAGTCAGAGGAAACTGAGGTTATTGCCACCCAGTGAGGAGATATGTAGTTGTGCAGAGGTACATATCAAGTATGGAATGACTCCACACACCTCAGCCCAAAACTCTGCGTAGATGTCATTGGCCGTGAGGCGTGTGATTGGCCACAGCTTGGTAACGGAACACAGGTCACATGCTGTCATCATCAGACCAATCACACGGTCCCTAGGAGGAGGAAATCATCAGTACCCTTCATGTGTGAATGTCACTTCCTGTTTCTAACCTTCATGTGTGCATGTCACTTCCTGTTTATAACCTTCATGTGGGCATGTCACTTTCAGTTTATACTCGTCACGTGTATATGTCACTTCCTATCTGTTTTCAAACAGCTATAGTCACGCTATATGTGGAGATGACATTTGACTCTTGACCTGTGTATGTGGTTGCTGAGGTCCAGGCTTCCTGTGGTCAGCATCTCGGCCAGCTGTTTGCGGTTGCCGAAGTAGAGTGCCAGGTCGGTGGCGATGATAGCCTTGCGGATGATCTCCAGCACCTGCTCGTACTCAGTGGAAGTCAGGTTGGAGAAAATATTGTGCCCTTCCAGCTATGGGAAACAAAGAGATCAATAAAAAGCAAAAGCTCCACTTATGAGGGGTTCATCTCAGCTACTCTCCAGACTGCAGGAGACTGCTGGCGACCCGGGTCAGATGCCCCGCCCGGACCACACAGCTCCACTGAGACGTCTTAGGAATGCACATATGCATATGTTTGTGTTTCTGTTCTTGAATGTGTTTGTGTGAGTGCAGAGTGTGTTGTTGCGGAAGATGATTGTGTGTGTGCACATGGCTGTGTGTGTGTGTACATGGATGTGTGTGTGTGTGTACATGGATGTGTGTGTGTGTGTACATGGATGTGTGTGTGTGTGTACATGGCTGTGTGTGTGTGCAGCAGGTCTACCTGTAGTATTGAGACAGTCTGTGAGAAGTGGTGTTGCTCCATGGTGGAGGAGGAGTAGAGGGCTGCCAGAGGATGGTCAAACTTCTGCAGGTATGTGTTGCTGTAACCACGGTGATCCAGGTCGTGACACAGACATGCGATCAAGAGACCCTTCTTCTGCAGACACGGAGAGAGAGAGAGAGATAGAGAGAGAGAGCGAGAAAGAGGGAGAGAGAGAGAAAGTTCAAGTTCAAGTCTTTTATTGTCAGCTACACAGAACAACACAAGGTTAGACTGAGCACTGAAATTCTTAAGACAAGACAACGCAAGCACCTGGCATAACATAACATATAAGTACACGGAACACAATTTACATCAATGCTGAGCTTAAATAAGTGAAACTTCCTACATATACAGATAGCAATAAATATCGACTATACTAACCCTAATACTAAAACTTCCTAAATTACAGATAACAATAGATAGTACACTATACTAACCCTAAATGCACAAGAAACCTGTTCCAACAGGTTTCTTGAAAAGAACAGAAAGAGAGAAGAGTGACGAAGGAGATAGGAGAAGAGGAAGGAGATAGGAGAAGAGGAAGGAGGGAGGGAGTAAAGGAAGAGAGTGGTCAGAAAGAGAGGGAGATGAGACAGAAATAGGGAGGGGATCTGAAAAGGATTACACAAAAAAAATACCCTGATCAGGTCTAAATCAGTATAAACCTTGGTTCTAATAATTTGAGATCTCTACAGGGTTCTATCTGGTTCCAGAGTTTGTATCAAGAAAACTCTTGATTCTCGGTGCTATTTTATCTTTGTAAAAACTGCACCCTTTCTGTGTCTGATAAGAAGGGTGGTCTGTCTGTGTGTGCCTGCGTGTGTGTGTGCCTGCGTGTGTGTGTGTGCGTGTGTGTGTGTGTGTCGGACCTCCAGCTCAGTGAACACTCCGGTGATCTTCTGCAGGATGGCGTACATGCAGTGAGCCACGGTCACAGCATGTTTCCAGTTGTGGTACGGGACCCTGCGGTAGTTCTTCCTCACTGACATGGTGAAGCGACACAGCTTCTCCAGCTCAAAGCTGACAGGGACAGGAAGGGGAACACGACTGACCAAAACACAAACGTCACAGGTGAAGCCCCAGCTGGGGCCAGGAGATTGACTTGGGTAATTCTACAGGGTGTCCTACACACTCATTGCATGCTAAGACTGGTATTTATGACATGCTGTCATAGAAAAGAAGAGCTAGCCAGTCAGTCAGTCTCCTACCTGGTCTTTCCACATGAGCTGTGCACCATGTAGACAAAAACAGCCGGCCAGATCTCTTCAAAGGGACTGATGTCAAAGTAGAACCTGGATGAAGAGGAGAGGAGAAGAATGAAGTCGAGAGGAGATGAGGGGAGAGGAGAGAACATGAGTGGAGAGGAGATGAGGGGAGAGCAGAGGAGAGAAGTGGAGAGGAGGGGAGAAGAAGTAGGAAGGAAGAGAATGGGAGAGGAGGAGTGAAGAAAAGAGAAGAAAAAAGAGAACAGAGGAGGGGAGGATAGAGGGGAGGGGGAGAGAGGAGAAGAGAGGAGGAGAGGAGGGGAGGAGAGGAGGGGAGGGGAGAAGAGGAGAAGAGAGGAGGGGAGGGGAGAAGAGGAGAAGAGAGGAGGAGAGGAGGGGAGAAGAAAGAGGGGAGGCAAAAGTTTGATCTGAGGTCGATTTAACAGGCTGTCATCAATAATCCTGAGGCCCCACCCCTTCCTGTTCCCTGGTGTGTCCCTGTGACCATCACATATCTGAACACTGCCTCTGTCTCTATCTAACACACTCACACACACACACACTCACACAAATACATATTAATCCACACTCTCTCTGATGCACACAAACTCACTCAGATTTGTTTTCTTGATAATTCTCTCACTAATACTAACCTCCAACCTAGACCCAAAAGGTTGATACAGAACATAGAGTTTTTAACAAGACATGAACTTCTGTTTACTGAAGTCAACGGCAAAGCTGTGTGCGGACAAATACAAGAACTGGACTGATTCAGCACAGACCCTGATGATCACCTGTCAGCTGTCCTTGAGCACCTCAGACATTCAGACAGATTTCGATGCACTTGTTTAAGCCCAATTCAGATTGGATTTCTCTCACTGAACAAAACGAGCTGAAAAAAAGCATACTGCTTTTTGTATAAGGTTGATCAATTGCATACAGTATCTTTAACATACTGCAAAACACCTTTCCAGTGTTTGTGAAGATTAACTAGTTAAAAATCAAATGAAACTGGTGTAATAATTGTTTGTGGTTTTATTTCTTCTATAGGAGCATTTTCCTATTTGACCTACACCACAATGTCATATATTTATATAAATTGTTACAGATTATTCCTATTCTTCTGACAACCAGTAGCATCTAATCCAAATATATACTTTACTGCTTTTGACAATGGGAGAAAATAAATAGTGAGCAGAAATAAGTTCAAGTTATCGTTGATGCGGCCCTCCAAAACATTTCAGGTTTTTCATGTGGCACCTTGTAAAAATGAAATGCCCACCCCTGCTCAAACCCCTAACCAACAAACCTAACCTTCGCCCTTAATGTCGCTATAGTCCTAACACTAATTATAACCCTTTAACCCATAAAAACCCCATTAAAAAACATTTGAAGTTATGGGACCCAGCCAAAGGGCCTCACAAGGGGAGGTTTTTAATGTTCCACTGTGGTTGTTAAACAAGACCGCCCACACACATTTCTATCTCCTTGTAGATGGGTGTGGGCAGGTTGAGCTGGGTGAGGGTCTTCCATTCCTCTGAGGTGCAGATGCTGTGGTAGGACAGCTTCTCCATCGTCACCCGGTAGATACACTCAGAGTGCCGGATACGGTGGTACATCTACACGCACGCACACACACACACACACACACACACACACACACACACACACACACACACACACACACACACACACACACACAGGGAAATGACTATAAAATACAGTAACTCAGGTAGTAGGCCAGTCAGCCAGTCAGCAAGCCGGCCAGCCAGTCATCCAGAGCAGCTCTCCACCAGCAGTGAGGAGTTGTGACTTAGTATGAATGCAGAGTATGGTGAGGGGAGCTCTGCTCTTCAAATATTCATGTTCCTCATCCATTATAATAGCTGCCAGTGACGGGGATACTTCCCAAGTGTGTTACACAACCGACTGACTGAATCAGTCAGTCAGTCATTCACTCAGCCATCCAGTCAATAAGTCAATCAGTGAGCCAGTCAGCCAGCCGACCAAACCAGCCAGCCAACCAACCAACCAGCCAGCAAGTCAGCCAAGTAATCAGTCAGGCAGGAAGCTAGCCATCCAGTCAGCCCTCACACACACAGCAGCGTTGATGGTGGAGATCACTCACGTTGGCACAGTGTAATGCCAGAGCGCAGAAGACGGCGAACATCTTGAAGTTGTTCTCGTCTGTTTTGGTGAAGGCACTTCCGCTCAGCTTGTTGACCATCTGGACCACACCGATCACAGTCCCTCTGCTGACGATGGGCATGCACAGGATGTTCCTGGTGGTGTAGCCTGTGTAGAGGTCCACTTCTCTGGGGGCAGGGGGGCATGCGGTCATAACTAAGCCCACACACACACACACACACCTCCACATGGACATGCACACACACACATACAGACACACACACAAAGACACACACGCGCATATCTATTTCTCACACAACTATAACTTGTACTGATCCATACACAAACACACATCTCCACATGGACACACACACACACATACACATACACACACAGACACACTGACCTGTTGAAGCGGGGGTCTGCATAGGCATCTGGGATGTTTAGGACCTCCCCTGTCCTGGCCACCTGGCCCGCAATGCCTTTATCTATAGAAAACCTGCAGAGTGGACAGAGGAGAGAGGGAGGGTAGTTAGAGGAGAGGAGATATGGAAGGAGGATAGTCAGAGGAGAGTAGATGTTGAGGGTAGTTAGAGGAGAGTAGATGTTGAGGGTAGTTAGAGGGGAGGAAAGAGGGAGGGTAGTTAGAGGGGAGGAGAGAGGGAGGGTAGTTAGAGGGGAGGAGAGAGGGAGTTCCATTCCAGAGCCTTACTGTTCTGACTTGCCTGATTTCTTTGGTCTTCCTAAAGACAGGTTTGCCTTCGTTCTCCTCCCCGATGTCAAACAGGTCTGAGTACAGCTCTTTGTTGTTGTGGTCCACCTGGAACAGGGCGCAGCGGTCTGCATTCACCAGGTTCTTTGCATATATCTGGAACACAGAAAAGAGTAAAATGTACACATTGTAAAGATGGTGCCGGGGGAACATAATGAAGTAGTAAAGATTGTGTATTGATTGAATCATTATACATCCATAAAACACTAAACACCAGCAGTAAAACAGGTGTGCTGGACAGTCAAGTTGCTATGGTAGCAGACCAGGTGTGATGGTCAGTCATGTTGCTATGACACAAGAGAGAACTCCACAAATCACACGAGCAACAAGTCACAGGCTAGGAGGAGGTAAGACAGCACAGGACAAGATAGCACAGGATAGCACAGGACAGGATAACACAGGACAAGATGGCGCAGGACAGCACAGGATAGCACAGGACAAGATAGCACATGACAAGATGGCACAGAACAGCACAGGACAAGATAGCACAGGACAGCATAGGACAAGATAGCACATGACAAGATAGCACAGAACAGCACAGGACAAGATAGCACAGGATAGCACAGGACAGCATAGGACAAGATAGCACAGTATAGCACAGGACAAGATAGCACAGGACAGCATAGGACAAGATAGCACAGGATAGCACAGGACAAGATAGCACAGGACAGCATAGGACAAGATGGCACAGGACAAGATAGCACAGAACAGCACAGGACAAGATAGCACAGGATAGCACAGGACAAGATAGCACAGGACAAGATAGCACAGAACAGCACAGGACAAGATAGCACAGGATAGCACAGGACAGCATAGGACAAGATAGCACAGGACAAGATAGCACAGGACAAGATAGCACAGGACAGCATAGGACAAGATGGCACAGGAAAGAACAGGACAGGATAACTCAGGACAAGATTGCACAGCACAGGACCAAATATTCCAGCACATGACGAGATAGAACAGTACTGCACAGCACACCAAAAACCAAGACAATTGAGGGTTTACCACACCTCCCTGTTTATATAGAACAGCTCTTTGACAACTGGAAATAAAAGGGAATCGCTTGACTGTTCTACACCTACCATAATGTGTTCAAGTAGAGAGTCTATTGCCACAATGTTGTCAAAATATGTTCTGTTGTTGAGAGAGAGCCAGAGAGAGAGGGAGAGAAAATGAGGGAGTGAGAGAAAGAGAGATCATTAGTTTCCAGTTGCTCAGCACTCAGATGTGAGTGTCTAAGAAGGGACACCGCCTCAACATGAAGTACTCCTTACTTTGACACGTCTAACAGGAAGTCATTGAGCTCCGTCTGCTTGGCCAGGCCTCGACACACCTGAGAACACAAACACAAAGACAACATGTCACATGCCTTTGAACACACATACACACATACACACACACACACATACATACATGTGTACACACACACACACAACATGTCACACACCTGAGAACACACACACACACACAAGACAACATGTCACAACACACCTGCTTCAATCATCTTGAAGTATGGGAAGATGCCAGAGACCTTGGTTTAATAGACACCAGTAAATCTAGAGGAGCCCTCAGAAATGCTCTGAAAAACGCTCAGCATTTCTCCAGCTGTTTGCATTGTCTGTAGACGGTACAACACAGAGTAAACCTATAATTAAATCCTTATTTCAGACCTTTCTAGTTGCTTGCCCATTTATTCTAGGTGTTTCTCAGTGCCCTGGACCAACCCTCTAGCTGTCAGAAGCTGTGTTTGTGAGGCAGTGCTTGCGTGGGCTCTCAGGGGCCTGCTAGCCCAGAGCGGCTGGTGAGCAGGGGAGCTCTCTCTCTGAAGGGTTGAGGTATCTGACATAAGCAACTGTTGATGTACAAACAAGCCAGCAGGATAGTAATGACCTCCCCTGGGACAGCAGGGGCAGGCATTGTCTCTCCGCTCCAGCCACAACAACAGGCCCTGACAGGCAGCGAACTCACCTGCTACCTCACCAGAGCCAGGTACAGCATCGCCTACCTCATACACATCTGACCCCACAGCAGCTTCAGAGCAAGCCCAAGCACACACACAGCTACAGCACACACACAGCTACAGCACACACACAGCTACAGCACACACACAGCGACAGCACACACACAGCTACAGCACACACACAGCTACAGCACACACACAGCTACAGCACACACACAGCGACAGTACACACCTACATACCTACGTACACGCACACACACACACATGTAGATACCTATATACACCCCCCTCGCCCCACCCACCCACGTCACACGCACAACCACGCACACTGCCCTGTTGGAATGTTGTCACTCACCTGGACTTGGTGCATTGCTACGGAGGCCCAGGCGAGGTTGGCTGTTGCAACCTTGGAGGAGGGAGACAACCGTGATGACTCAGATGGATCCTCTAAACCCTCTGATTGGCTGGGAGGCAGCAGTGGGCGTGTGCGTACGCTTGTGTGTGCATGCAAATGTGTATGTGAGTATGTAAACCTTTTTCTGTGTGCGTACATGTAGATGTGGGTGTGTTTGCCTGTGTATGTTACCTCCTGGTGACTGAGGCTGAAGGTGTGTGTGTGTTACCTCCTGGTGACTGAGGCTGAAGGTGTGTGTGTGTTACCTCCTGGTGACTGAGGCTGAAGGTGTGTGTGTGTTACCTCCTGGTGACTGAGGCTGAAGGTGTGTGTGTGTTACCTCCTGGTGACTGAGGCTGAAGGTGTGTGTGTTACCTCCTGGTGACTGAGGCTGAAGGTGTGTGTTACCTCCTGGTGACTGAGGCTGAAGGGCTTGCGTCCATGCAAGCGGTGGAGCTGCAGGATGGCCAGGAGGTCACCGTTGGCCGTGAGGATGGGGAGGCACAGGACCGAGTGAGCTGATGTCCCTGAGTGCTGCCCTGTGCCTTCGGGAAAACGCTCGTCCTGCACACACAGGTCAGAGGTCAGAAGAGGTCACAGGAGGTCACCCGGGGAAGATGACCTCTCAGCCTTCATGATTAGCCTCTGAGGAAGTTCCGTACTGTATCTAGTGATTTTCTTTTGGCAGTGTGGTGGTTGAGTGCTTGAACATAGTGTCAGCTCATCATTGCTGCAGCTTTCCTAGGCCAGCGAGACCCCTTTTTGGTGTGGCTTGGGATACAAACCAAGAACCTTTCTTCAACTTCTGATCAACGCTACAACAAGGGTTGGAGTGCAACCCTACAGGAGGGTTTCTCTCCAGGAGCAAGTTTGGAGTGTAACCCTACAGGAGGGTCTCTCCAGGAGCAGGGTTGGAGTGTAACCCTACAGGAGGGTATCTTTCCAGGAGCAGGGTTATAATGTAACCCTACAGGAGGGTATCTCTCCAGGAGCAGGGTTGGAGTGTAACCCTACATGAGAGTATCTCTCCAGGAGCAGGGTTAGAATGTAACCCTACAGAAGGGTATCTCTCCAGGAGCAGGGTTGGAGTGTAACCCTACAGGAGGGTATCTCTCCAGGAGCAGGGTTGGAGTGTAACCCTACAGGAGGGTATCTCTCCATGAGCAGGGTTTGAGTGTATGGATGGCTCGGACACTCACCCCCGTGATGTCGTCCACCAGGAGGGTTTTGTGCGTCTTGGCCACGTGGGCGGCGACGGTGGTCCCCAGCGTGACGGGGCCTGAGGGGACGAGGCTGGGGGCGCCGCTGGCCCCCGAAGGGATCAACACACACAAACTCTGAGGAGGGGAGGGCACACACACACGTATGCACACACACATGTACGGACACACACATGCACACACATGTACGGACACACACAAATGAACACACGCCGCAATTTCAGTGTATGCGTGTGTGTATGTCTGTTTGTTTGTATGTGTGTGTTAAGTGTGCATATGAATGCTTAGTGTCACTTACATTGTTGCCTTCTGCTAAGAAGTACAGTGCAAATCCGTCTGCTTTCGTGGCTGAGGAAAGATGAGAGGTGTGTGACCATACAGTATCATATGGTCCAGTAGTGTACTGTAGTGTACTGTATCATACAGTATCATATGGTACTGTAGTGTACTGTAGTGTACTGTATCATAAGGTACAGCAGTGTACTGTAGTGTACTGTACCATACAGTATCATTTGGTACAGTAGTGTACTGTAGTGTACTGTATCATATGGTACAGCAGTGTACTGTAGTGTACTGTACCATACAGTATCATTTGGTACAGTAGTGTACTGTAGTGTACTGCACCATATGGTACAGTTGTGTACAGTTGTGTACAGTAGTGTACTGTACCATACAGTATCATTTGGTACAGTAGTGTACTGTAGTGTACTGCACCATATGGTACAGTAGTGTACTGCACCATACAGTATCATATGGTACAGTAGTGTATCGTAGTCTACTGCACCATACAGTATCATATGGTACAGTAGTTTACTGTAGTGTACTGTATCATATGGTACAGTAGTGTACTGTAGTGTACTGTATCATACAGTATCAAACGGTACAGTTGTGTACTGTAGTGCATTGTATCATATGGTACAGTAGTGTACTGTAGTGTACTGTACCATATGAAATTTGCATCAGCTGTGTGCTTGGCCATCAAGTGATATTTAAAACTGGATGTGCTGCGATGATAGCTCATTTCACAATGCCAAAACACACAGATCACTTTGGTCTTGTCAATGGAACCGTTAAAATGGGTTTGCGTTAACGCAGTTAATAAGGCGTTTAACTGACAGCACTACTTGCTATTAATAAGAGTAGATTGTATCTATCCAACTATGATCTCTCTAGTCTGAGTGGTCATGTGTTGGGAGCTGTAACGTCATTACTGCCTGACTGTCACTATCTATGATTACATTCTTGTGCCCTATAAAAGATGGTCCTTCGGCCTTCAGAGCGGAGAGAGTCATGATTGAGACCTAAGCCTGGTGTTGCGTTGTCATTTATTGTCAGGGGTAATCCTAAAATCCAGAACTCAACTGAACTTAGTCACTCCGTTTATGAAGAGACAGACAAAACACTTTCTTCATCACCATAGTCTCATTTGCTACAGTAGTGTAATGTAATGTACTATACCATATTATATTGTTCTGTAGTCTACTGTACCATATTGTAATGTAGTGTACTGTACCAAATTATATTGTACTGTAGTGTACTATATCATATTATATTGTACTTTAGTGTACTGTACCATATGATATTGTACTGTAGTCTATTGTCCTGTATCATATCATATTGTACTATAGTGTACTGTACAGCATCATATTATATTGTATTGTAGTGTACTGTACTGCATCATATTATATTTTACTGTAGTGTACTGTACGGTATTCTATTATAATGTATTGTACTGATTCATATTATAATGTAATGTAATGGATTGTGCAGTGTTGTGTAGTGCACTGTAGTGTAGTGAATGATTCAGGATGGTGGTATATGATACTGTATGGTGATGTACTGTAGTGTATGGTGGTGTATGACTCAGGATGGAGGTGGTGTACAGTAGTGTGTATGTACAGTATGGAGGCAGTGTAGTGTGTATGAACAGTGTAGTGAATATGTACAGTGTGGAGTTAGTGTAGTGTGTATGAACAGTATGAATGTAGTGTAGTGTGTATGTACAGTATGAAGGTAGTGTAGTGTAGTGTGTATGAACAGTATGGAGGTAGTGTAGTGTAGTGTGTATGAAGAGTATGGAGGTAGTGTAGTGTGTATGTGCAGTATGGAGGTAGTGTAGTGTGTATGTACAGTGTGGAGGTAGTGTAGTGTGTATGTACAGTGTGGAGGTAGAGTAGTGTGTATGTAGAGTATGGAGGTAGTGTAGTGTATATGTACAGTGTGGAGGTAGTGTAGTGTATACGTACAGTGTGGAGATAGCGTAGTGTATACGTACAGTATGGAAGTAGTGTAGTGTACAGTAGTATAGCGTAGTTTCTCCACACCTGTCTTGATGGTGTTGCAGAGCTCGTAGAGCAGCAGCTTGTTGTCACCCCCTAGATCCAGCCTCTGCTCCATGCAGCTGTTCAGCTCGTACACCACGCCCTGCATGTTACTGTCTTGGTACTGCTGGACACAGACACACACTCCCCGTTGCTCTCCTGGGACTGGTGGATGTGTAACAGACGTGACCGCGCCCCCGGCAGAGGTACATTCTGTCGGCATTCGTCCGCCTCTGGGATTGAACCTGCCTATCAATTCCCTGGTGCGGGTGGCCTGTTACATTCCTGAGGAGTTAGTTTAACTGATCTACACTGGCTACAGATGCAGCCTAGCCCACATCCATCTCCCCATCAACCCCACCTCCAGTCCTGCCCCCAACCCCACCTCCACCCCTGCCCCCAACCCCACATCCACCCCTGCCCCCAACCCATCTCCCCTCCAACCCCACCTCCACCCCTGCCCCCAACCCCACCTCCACCCCTGCCCCCAACCCCCCATCCACCCCTGCCCCCAACCCATCTCCCCTCCAACCCCACCTCCACCCCTGCCCCCAACCCCACATCCACCCCTGCCCCCAACCCATCTCTCCTCCAACCCCACCTCCCCCCCTGCCCCCAACCCCACCTCCACACCTGTTTCCCCCACCGCTGCATCACAAGTGCAGCTCCACCACAGTAGCTGGTGGAAGGGTCATCATGGCTGAACGTTCATTCATAGTTTCCAACATCTAATCACAGTACTGGCACAGGAACTGGCCCTTCACAGTAGCTAGTGAGGAGACAGACAAGGGCAACACAACACACACAAACACATCCAACACATACACACACACCACACACACACAACACACACACAGTAACACACACTTGTAGGTGCTGCAACACTTACCCTGCTGACTTCCTTAACTGACGTGTCATCTGTCAAGTAAAAATAAATACACTGTTAGATGCAAGCAGAAAAAGAGATGAGGGTTCTAGGGAACTATGAGACTAGGAGACATATCAGGAAAATGGTAGGAGTCCAGGAACCAAGGATACATGTGATGAAGCTGAGTGGTCTAAGAGACAGAGGCAGCACACAGGGACTGGAATGTACAGAGTGTTTACTATACAGGGAGGGTAAAGGCAGGAGCAGAAGACAGGAAGGTCCACCAGCACAGAGTGCTGTCACTACCACAGAGTGCTGTCACTACCACAGAGTGCTGTCACCACCACAGAGTGCTGTCACCACTACAGAGTACTGTCACTATCACAGGGTGCTGCCACTACCACAGAGTGCTGTCACTATAACAGAGTGCTGTCACTATCACAGGGTGCTGCCACTACCACAGAGTGCTGTCACTATAACAGAGTGCTGTCACTACCACAGAGTGCTGTCACCACCACAGAGTGCTGTCACTACCACAGAGTGCTGTCACTATAACAGAGTGCTGTCACTACCACAGAGTGCTGTCACCACCACAGGGTGCTGTCACTACCATAGAGTGCTGTCACCACCACAGAGTGCTGTCACCACCACAGAGTGCTGTCACTAACTCAGGGTGCTGTCACCACCACAGGGTGCTGTCACTACCACAGAGTGCTGTCACCACCACAGGGTGCTGTCACTAACACAGGGTGCTGTCACCACCATAGAGTGCTGTCACTACCACAGAGTGCTGTCACCACCACAGGGTGCTGCCACCGCCACAGGGTGCTGTCACTACCACAGAGTGCTGTCACTACCACAGAGTGCTGTCACCACCACAGAGTGCTGTCACCACCATAGAGTGCTGTCACCACTACAGGGTGCTGTCACTGCCACAGAGTGCTGTCACTATCACAGAGTGCTGTCACCACCACAGAGTGCTGTCACCGCCGCAGGGTGCTGTCACCGCCGCAGGGTGCTATCACTGCCACAGAGTGCTGTCACTATCACAGAGTGCTGTCACCACCACAGAGTGCTGTCACCACCACAGGGTGCTGTCACCAACATAGAGTGCTGTCACTACCACAAAGTGCTGTCATTGCCACAGAGTGCTGTCACTACCACAGAGTGCTGTCACCAACATAGAGTGCTGTCACTAACACAGGTTGCTGTCACACTGTGGCAGCTGGAGAGGATTAAGTCATTTTGGGCCAGCTATATACTTTGCATCATGGGTCGTCAAACTAGGTATTTCTAAGTTCCCTGGATCTCGATGGTTGATATAAGCTCATGTAAGGTCCTTTGTGGGTGTGAAAACGGACTGTTTAAAACAAATGTGCTTTCATGACTGGACTAGCCACTGATAGTCCAATAAACATCTACTGCTGTTGAAAAAGTATGTCTGAGGTGCATTTAGAAAATCCTTCAGTTCAAAAAGCATCCTTTTAGCAGTTGAACCTAGAACCTGGGCCAGTTTGATCAGGACGTGTCTGAGAAGGGCTGTGTTTGATCAGGACGCGTCTGTGAAGGGGCTGTGCTTGATCAGGACGTGTCTGGGAAGAGGCTTGCTGATGCAGACGTTCCTGCAGAACGTCCAAACTGAGCTGGTTCAGACAGAACACACACACACTTACACATACATGCACATTCACTTACACACACATTCACACACACACACGAACAGACACAACCACAAAAATATTGAGAAATGAAACACCAACATATTTTTTTTTTTAAATCGATTGCTTACATACATTGGTCAAAACTTAAGCCACGTTTTCAAAACTCTTCACACAGTCAGCAAAACAGAAGTGTACGTGAACCAAACTCTGAACAATCTTTTGTTGCTCTTTTCTCATTCAAACTCCACCAACTGCAAAACATAATTTACAGTAATTGCTGCAGATTTTTCAAATGCTAACACACTGTTTCCAAAACTCTTACTGTAACAACACATCCAAAAATGTTGTGCATTTCTGGAGTAACCAGATTCAAATATATATAAATCTATATATTTACTTTAATCATTTGACAATATTGAATAATTCGAAACACAGCTGATTGTAATTTCAGCAGTTTTTTGTCTCATAGTCAAACAAACAAAAGGGGACAGCTTTGTAATGATTCAAAGCTTGGAAACATGAAAGACAGGTTTTTGGGGAAAGAAGAGAGGCAGGGAGAGGGAGACTGTGTGGAGGACAAGGGAGAGGAAGACCAAGGGCGGTGGTGTCTGAGGAGAGCAGTGGCCCCTAGGTTGTGGAATGCCTTGCCTCCCTTCCTACGGTGTGCAACTTCTGTCGAAGCTTTTAAAAAGCAACTCAAGACTTTGCTTTTCAAGCAGGCTTTTAGTTAGTTGAGAGGTTTTTATGGTTGTTTGTCATGTTTCTATTTCAATTTAAATGTTCTGTATTTATTTGTAGTGTTATATTGTATTTTGGTGTGAAGCACACAGATAAAGATTTTATCTGCGAGAAGTGCTGTACAAATAAACTTTACTTACTTACTTTTTCTGATTCATTCATTGACTTTTGTAGTCAAAGTGAAAATGTGATGTTATTTTTCTCCAATGATGAAATATGTGCAAATAATCTGAAAAATCATTCAAACTTCAAAGATAAAAGTTCATCATTTTTGTAATGCTCCCTGGGGCCAGTTGCATTAACTTAGTTGTCTTAGCCTTAGACTGCCTTAAAATTTCAGGTTAGACTAGTCTTAGCCTTAGACTGCCTTAAAATGTCAGGTTAGACTAGTCTTAGTCTAGACTGCCTTAAATTGTCAGGTTAGACTAGTCTAAGCCTGTCTGTTTCATAAATAGTAAGACTGACTTAATTTGAGGTAAAAAAATTAGCCACCTCTCCCCCCTGGCTAAACCTTGCAGTTACTGTAATTACAATTTACAGTAATGAATTTGTGTTGTTGACTAACAGTACTACTATTTGTTTACTGTGACCACTACAGTAACAGTAGCTCAAAATGCAATTACTGTATAAAGTAATGTAAAAAAAAACAAAAAAACATTCTGTAAGAAGGACAATTGCAATATTTTTTATTTTTATAATTGATATAATGTCAAACTCAAATTCTGGAACACATTATCGTCAATGGTTCATGAAAACCTTTTCATAATAGTGTTTTCAATTCCTCCCAGCAGTGTGTAAAGGGTATTCAGAAGGTTGATTTTATTGAGGACTTTGTGTGTATTTTGAATGCAAAGTTAGGTTTATACGACAGATAGTATGGTTTTGACTAGTGTTTGATTTTGGGTCAAAAGTCAAGGGTTTGGCCAAACAGTGTAAATATGAAGATGTTTGTTTAGAGTTTGGAGAAAAACACAGTACACATTCAAGAAATGTGTCTTAGCAATTGAGGAAAAACTGTAATACTGTGAGACAACTTTATCAATATTGTATTCCTCCAACAGATATAGGTTTTCATCAGGTTTACATCTATAAGTCTTTCGCCGTTACTTTAAGTGTCGCTGTTTTGTCCGCCCATATTCTCTTTTTCGCGAAGCATCTTATTTTACCCATAATGCAAAGTGCAACAGGCTATTTACGTAAGTCAGTTTGATGGTAGTCACTTATCGTAAAGCTTTATGCAACAGGTAAATTGAAGTGTCTATGGCATGTCGGACTCAAATTTACATTTACAGTAAGACTAGGTCTATTTTTATGGACCCAGTCCTTAGTGTTTTTTTTTTAAGTCAGTGTGTCATGAGTGACATTGTATGCTTCTGAGTGAGAATAGTTGCCAGTTACAAGCTTATTTTGAGACATGTATGAAATGTTTTGGCGGTTTGAGTAAGTTTGGAGGAGAGATTAACTGTTTGGCCCACCTGCATGTTGCTAATATAGACTGTGTGAAGAGTTTAGAAAAAGTTGCTTCAGTTTTAAACAATGCATCTTAGCAAGCGAAACTGTAACGTCTGGAAGATGACTTGCCTAGATGAACCTGATATAGCCTTCTCGAATAAACAGGCCCCTGATTGGCCATCCAGTGTATACAAACTGAAGAGATGATTGGACTATTGGGACGCTTCGCCCTCCTGCAATGGCATTTACAGATCAACTCACACCAATCTGCTCTGAAAAGAGAAGTTGGTCTATCAAAAAGAGGCCTGTGTGAAAACGACGGTCACCACAGATTAGCTGGGCAGGAGCTAGAAGTGTTCCTGGAAAACACACCAACTCTGGCTGGACGCTAAAACACAGTTAGCCGCTAATATCCCTTCACACTATCTTTGCTTGCTGCTAATATATCCCTTCCAACTTTCTTTGCTAGCTGCTAATATGTCACATTTCAAACTAGCTTAGCTAGCTGCTAATATATCCATTTTAGCTAGCTTAGCTAGCTGATAATGTATTAACTGAATGTCACCTCCTACCAGCCACTGTGTTCAAGTAGATTTTTCACATGATGTTAAGAAACATACCAACACAATGAGCTGTCTGTTCTCATTGCTGCAGACAAACACAATGCACTGTATTTGACAAGCACAGACACACACACACACACAAAATACAAATACATCCACACAAACACTCACTTATACAAAAACACACAAACACATACATCCACGAACAGTATTTTTCTCATAGTGGATGCCTTCGGTGAGCTGTGACCCATGTCTGGACTGGGCCCAAGCCTCGCTTCCAGCCCCAGCCTTATCCTGGCCTCTTTGCACCCCAGTCTAGATTCTAAACCCGGCCACTCTCCCAGACACTAGCCTCCAAACCAGGGTTTTCCAACCTTGTTCCTGAAAAGCCACCTATCAGTAACTCAAACACTGGATGTACCTAACATGATTAACTTTATAAACCAGCAGGCTATTAAGGATAGTAGAGGAAGGGAGGACAGGGGAGGAGAGAGGAGGGGATTTATGCCACACAAGAACATCTTTGTGTGACTGTGGTCACCATCCAGACACATGAGATCAATAGCATCAGCTGGTTACAGGCCCTTGTCCTAGTATCATCCCTTTTCTTAGAACCAGTCCAAGTGCTAGGAACAGCCCTAGCACTAATCCTAGAATCAACCCTAGTCCTAGAACCAGCTTTAAAACCAGCCCCAGCCATAGAACCAGCCCTGGCCCTAAAACCAGCCCTAGACCTAGTCCTGGTCCTAGCCCCAGCACTAGACACAGCCCTAGTGTTAGATCCAGCCATGACACACCAATACTAGTCAGACAGTAATCCATCAAACACATCTTATTATAAACTTTAAGTTGCATAACAATGTCGCTACTTTTTATAAAAGCAACCAACGACCAAACAAGGGTAAGAATACCACCTGCCCTAAGTTACTGCAAATTCCATCTGGACACACACATATGCATACACAAACACACACACATACATACATATATACAATATACAATCTAAACATACAGTACTCACAATCAAAGTACCTGGGTGTGAAGGGAGGAGAAGGAGGGTGGAGGGAGGGGGAAGGGAGGGAGGAGGAAGAAGAGTGTGGAGGGAGGAAAGAGGGAGGGAGAAGGAGGAGGAGGAGGAGAGTGCAGAGGGAGAGAGGAGGGAGGGAGGGAGGTGAAGGAGGGAAGGAGAGAGGAGGGCGAAGGAGGAAGAGTAGGGAGGGAGGGAGGGAGGGAGGGAGGGAGGGAGGGAGGGAGGGAGGGAGGGAGGGAGGGGGAGTTGGGGATTGTTTAATGACCTCCTGACAGTGTTCAGTGTGAAGTAAACATCTCCAGTGGGACCTGGGGCAGGGAGGGGGAGGCAGGGACTGACGTCAATAAGGAGGAGGGAGACATACACACACACACACTACTAGTACTGTGGTTATAACTCCACATATAAAGACAACAGTCCAGTCAAACCCTAACTCTAGTCCTAACCCAACCCTATCCCTATCCCCAGCCCTAACCCTAACCCTAACCCCAAACCTAACCCAGCCCTGGTGCACAGTTGATGAGGTGACAGATCCACACTCCCAGGATCAATAATGGGCCATATTTCTTCCATGTGGAGAAATATGAGGAGCGTTTCTGCAGTTCAACATCCTGTCAGAGTAACAGTCAGCAGTCACACACACACACACATACATGCATACATACACACACACATACACACATGCACACATACAGATGTATATTATACATTGATACAAACACACACATATACATAATTATATACAAACACAAATATACACACTTACGTGTAGAAATTGACATTTGGTCAAACAAACTAATGTGCAGATCCAGAAGGATGCTTTATTTCACACACACATGCTAATGAAAGATCCCCCCACCCCCACCGTCTCACACACACACACACACACCCACACACACACACACATGCTAATGAAAGATCCCCCCACCCCCACCGTCACACACACACACCATCACACACATACACACACACACACACATGCATGAGCACACAAGCACACACACACAGTTATGTAAGAGGCAGTGAGTGGTCCCAAGCTGGAGGCCAGCAGAACGTACTGTCTGCTCATCACATGCCACATGACCGCCCAGCGCCTCGGGAGGGGTGTGTGTGTGTGTGTGTGTGTGTGTGTGTGTATGTGTGTGTGGGTGTGTATGTATGTGTGTGTGGGTGTGTATGTATGTGTGTATGTATGTATGTGTGTGTGTGTGTGTATGTATGTGTGTATGTACGTGTGTGTGTGTGTATGTGTGTGTATGTATGTGTGTGGCGGGGGACACAAGGACTGCTTCCAGGAGACTTATTGGCGTTAGATTACATAACAACTTAAGTTGGCCACATTTACAGTTATTGCTTACAAGTTAATGTCGGAGTTTATCTATTAATATTCTGAACCTTCCTGCCACAGTTCTGGCCTGGGTAGCAGTCAGGAAAAACCCTGTCTGATTGGCTGCGGTAAGGAACGACCCTGTCTGATTGGCTACGGTCAGGAACGACCCTGTCTGATTGGCTGGTTAACAGTAGCTCCTTCCAGTGGGAGGGAACTCATAGAAGAGGAAGCTGTTTTGATTGTAGGAGAAAATGAATGAGTGCTAGTAGAATTGGAGCACCATGGTTATCAATCAAACACACGCACACGCTGGTATGTTAGCATTTGAAGCCTTTTTAGTTGCACCTTTTTACAACCATCCCAACACTGGTTACAACCAATGCAGACTGAGTTTTGTTGACCACTACAGCTGGTCTACCTCTCAGCATCTGACAAAGCACAGTGTCTAGACAGACTGCTGGACAACAACAGATTCAACAAATTAATTTAAACTCTCATCCAGTCACTAGATGTCAAGCAATGATAATGCGCAGCTCTGACTGGATGAGAACTGCCCTCAAGTAAACAACTTGATGAGGAAGAGGTCAAGTCAAGTTGCATTTGCACATTTAGCTGTGTCAAAAGCTTTACCAAAGCCTGTGCTGTATCAGCAAAAACAAATGAAAAAGGAAGGTAGAGAGGGAAGCAGAGAGAGAGAGAGAGAGAGAGAGAGAGAGAGGTAAAGAACAATCCCATGTCTATCACTCAGCCCACTCATCTCTCTCTTTTTTGGATGTCTCTGGACACTCTCTGGACACTACACACTGCAGACCAACACTCAAAACACACTCAAAAAGTCTGACACACACACACGTATGCAAACACGCACATTCACAAATACACACACACCCCATCCTGACCCCCTCCGGCCGGCCGTCCCTGGAGCCTGGCTCTGACGTCAGAGCTGGCCCGGGCAGCGTGCCAGCCTAGCGGGCAGCGGGCCAGCCTGCCAGGGCCTGATGGATGTGGACGGGCTGTGAGGAGAGCCGCTGTGCAGAGCAGTCTCAACTCAGCCCACTCCTACACCTCTCCTGCCCCGGCTCTCTCCTGCTCTCTCTCCTGGTCTCTCCTGCTCTCTCCTGGTCACTCCTGCTCTTTCTCCTGATCTCTCCTGCTCTCTCTCCTGGTCTCTCCTGCTCTCTCTCCTGGTCTCTCCTGCTCTCTCTCCGGATCTCTCCTGCTCTCTCTCCTGGTCTCTCCTGCTCTCTCCTGCTCTCTCTCCTGGTCTCTCCTGCTCTCTCTCCTGCTCTCTCCTGCTCTCTCTCCTGGTCTCTCCTGCTCTCTCTGCTGGTCACTCCTGCTCTCTCTCCTGCTCTCTCCTGCTCTCTCATGGTCTCTCCTGCTCTCTCTCCTGGTCTCTCCTGCTCTCTCTCCTGGGCTCTCCTGCTCTCTCTCCTGGTCTTTCCTGCTCTCTCTCCTGCTCTCTCTCTCCTGCCCTCCTCTGCTCTCTCCTGCTCTCTCCTGCTCTTTCCTGCTCCCTCCTGCTCTCCTCTGCTCTCCTCTGCTCTCTCCTGCTCTCCTCTGCTCTCTCCTGCTCTCCTCTGCTCTCTCCTGCTCTCCTCTGGTCTCTCCTGCTCTCCTCTGCTCTCCTCTGCTCTCTCCTGCCCTCCTCTGCTCTCTCCTGCTCTCCTCTGCTCCCTCCTGCTCTCCTCTGCTCCCTCCTGCTCTTCTCTGCTCCCTCTTGCTCTACTCTGCTCTCTCCTGCTCTCTCCTGCTCCCTCCTGCTCTCTCCTGCTCTCCACTGCTCTCTCCTGCTCTCTCCTGCTCTCTCTCCTGGTCTCCTCTGCTCTCTCTCCTGGTCTCTCCTGCTCTCTCTCTCCTGCCCTCCTCTGCTCTCTCCTGCTCCCTCCTGCTCTTTCCTGCTCTCTCCTGCTCTCCTTCTTCTCTCTCCTGCTCTCTCCTGCTCTCCTCTGCTCTCTCCTGCTCTCCTCTGGTCTCTCCTGCTTTCCTCTGCTCTCCTCTGCTCTCTCCTGCTCTCCTCTGCTCTCTCCTGCTCTCCTCTGCTCCCTCCTGCTCTCCTCTGCTCCCTCCTGCTCTTCTCTGCTCCCTCCTGCTCTACTCTGCTCTCCTCTGCTCTCTCCTGCTCTCTCCTGGTCTCTCCTGCTCTCTCCTGCTCTCTCTCTCCTCCCCTCCTCTGCTCTCTCCTGCTCCCTCCTGCTCTCCTCTGCTCTCTCCTGCTCTCCTCTGCTCTCCTCTGCTCTCTCCTGCTCTCTCCTGCTCTCCTCTGCTCTCTCCTGCTCTCTCCTGCTCTCCTCTGGTCTCTCCTGCTCTCCTCTGCTCTCTCCTGCTTTCCTCTGCTCTCTCCTGCTCTCTCCTGGTCTCTCCTGCTCTTTCTCCTGGTCTCTCCTGCTCTCTGTCCTGGTCTCTCCTGCTCTCTCTCCTGCTCTCTCCTGCCCTCCTCTGCTCTCCTCTGCTCTCTCCTGCTCTCCTCTGGTCCCTCCTGCTCTTTCCTGCTCTCTCCTGCTCTCCTCTGCTCTCCTCTGCTCTCTCCTGCTCTCCTCTGGTCTCTCCTGCTCTCCTCTGCTCTCTCCTGCTCTCCTCTGCTTTCTCCTGCTCTCCTCTGCTCCCTCCTGCTCTCCTCTGCTCCCTCCTGCTCTCCTCTGCTCCCTCCTGCTCTTATCTGCTCCCTCCTGCTCTCCTCTGCTACCTCCTGCTCTCCTCTGCTCCCTCCTGCTCTCCTCTGCTCCCTCCTGCTCTTATCTGCTCCCTCCTGCTCTCCTCTGCTCCCTCCTGCTCTTATCTGCTCCCTCCTGCTCTCCTCTGCTACCTCCTGCTCTCCTCTGCTCCCTCCTGCTCTTATCTGCTCCCTCCTGCTCTCCTCTGCTACCTCCTGCTCTCCTCTGCTCCCTCCTGCTCTCCTCTGCTCCCTCCTGCTCTTATCTGCTCCCTCCTGCTCTCCTCTGCCACCTCCTGCTCTACTCTGCTCTCTCCTGCTCTCCTCTGCTCCCTCCTGCTCTTCTCTGCTCCCTCCTGCTCTCTTCTGCTCCCTCCTGCTCTTATCTGCTCCCTCCTGCTCTCCTCTGCTACCTCCTGCTCTTCTCTGCTCCCTCCTGCTCTTCTCTGCTCCCTCCTGCTCTACTCTGCTCTCTCCTGCTCTTATCTGCTCTCTCCTGCTCTCTCCTGCTCTTATCTGCTCTCTCCTGCTCTTCTCTGTTCCCTCCTGCTCTTATCTGCTCCCTCCTGCTCTCCTCTGCTCCCTCCTGCTCTATTCTGCTCTCTCCTGCTCTACTCTGCTCTCTCCTGCTCTTATCTGCTCTCTCCTGCTCTTATCTGCTCTCTCCTGCTCTTCTCTGCTCCCTCCTGCTCTCCTCTGCTCCCTCCTGCTCTACTCTGCTCTCTCCTGCTTTCCTCTGCTCCCTCCTGCTCTTCTCTGCTCCCTCCTGCTCTCCTCTGCTCCCTCCTGCTCTTATCTGCTCCCTCCTGCTGTCCTCTGCTCTCTCCTGCTCTTATCTGCTCTCTTCTGCTCTCCTCTGCTCCCTCCTGCTCTTCTCTGCTCCCTCCTGCTCTTATCTGCTCCCTCCTGCTCTCCTCTGCTACCTCCTGCTCTTCTCTGCTCCCTCCTGCTCTTATCTGCTCCCTCCTGCTCTACTCTGCTCTCTCCTGCTCTTATCTGCTCTCTCCTGCTCTCTCCTGCTCTTCTCTGCTCTCTCCTGCTCTTCTCTGCTCCCTCCTGCTCTTATCTACTCCCTCCTGCTCTCCTCTGCTCCCTCCTGCTCTACTCTGCTCTCTCCTGCTCTCCTCTGCTCCCTCCTGCTCTTCTCTGCTCCCTCCTGCTCTCCTCTGCTCCCTCCTGCTCTTATCTGCTCCCTCCTGCTCTCCTCTGCTCTCTCCTGCTCTCCTCTGCTCCCTCCTGCTCTTCTCTGCTCCCTCCTGCTCTTATCTGCTCCCTCCTGCTCTCCTCTGCTACCTCCTGCTCTCCTCTGCTCCCTCCTGCTCTCCTCTGCTCCCTCCTGCTCTTATCTGCTCCCTCCTGCTCTCCTCTGCTCTCTCCTGCCCTCCTCTGCTCCCTCCTGCCCTCCTCTGCTCCCTCCTGCTCTCCTCTGCTCCCTCCTGCTCTCCTCTGCTCCCTCCTGCTCTCCTCTGCTCTCCTCTGCTCCCTCCTGCTCTCCTCTGCTCCCTCCTGCTCTCTTCTGCTCTCCTCTGCTCCCTCCTGCTCTCCTCTGCTCCCTCCTGCTCTCCTATGCTCTCCTCTGCTCCCTCCTGCTCTCCTCTGCTCTCCTCTGCTCCCTCCTGCTCTCCTCTGCTCCCTCCTGCTCTCCTCTGCTCTCCTCTGCTCCCTCCTGCTCTCCTCTGCTCCCTCCTGCTCTCCTCTGCTCCCTCCTGCTCTCCTCTGCTCTCCTCTGCTACCTCCTGCTCTCCTCTGCTCTCCTCTGCTCCCTCCTGCTCTCCTCTGCTCTCCTCTGCTACCTCCTGCTCTACTCTGCTCTCCTCTGCTCTCCTCTGCTACCTCCTGCTCTCCTCTGCTCTCCTCTGCTACCTCCTGCTCTCCTCTGCTCTCCTCTGCTACCTCCTGCTCTCCTCTGCTCTCCTCTGCTACCTCCTGCTCTACTCTGCTCCCTCCTGCCCTCCTCTGCCTTCTCTGTCTCTGTCCTGTATCTGTCTCTCTTTCACTCGTTCTTTTCAGGTTAAAATCAAATTTGTATTGTTCTTCTTTCTTTCTGTCTTTTCTTCTCTTTCTCTCTCTCTTTCAGGCTCTGTAAACTACACTTACACTACACTCAAAACTACACTTTGTACACTTACGTAATAGGAGCGTCTGCTGTGAAATATACCAAGTCAATTAAACAAGCCAATTCAAAAGTCAACCCTAATCCAGTGCTACGTGGCTACATTCACTCTCTTCGTTCTTGTCAATCAGACCACATGTTGTCATCAGCATCACACTGCCATCAGGAAAACACCTTACATGGAGCTTTACAAGGTGTACCTGTTCTCTAGGAATCAGAACTGGTTGCTGGTTGAATAATTCTGCAAAAACGTTTTGCACGTCAGACGAGGATCGCAATTGTGTGAATTGTATCTGTATTGTAAGAAGAACAAATGTTCTTACAATACAAATGTTTCAATTTGGTTTGCCATTATTTGCTCATCTTAGAAATATGCTTAGCATTTTAAGTATGTATGAATTCTATGTGAAAATGACTTCCTGTTTTGTGCTTGGAAGGTTGTGATGGAGATGAAGCAGAGCACAGTCTCATGCAAGATATCTTAGCAACTGAGTGAAAAAATACTACTCAACGCTATAAGGGTTTAACTAAGGGTTGTGATATAAAGTTATATATCATGGTAAATGTGTTGTCCAATGTGTTGTCCAATGTGTTACCATAGTAAAGAGAGTCTGTCTCTCTTTCATTCTGTCTTTCTATCTTTGTGAGTATATGTGTGAGGGCTGTGATTGGTTTTCAACAGTTCTGTTTATAACATATGAATCTGGGCTCTGACCCCTGGCACTCTTCTTTGTCCAGGAAGTGGTATTTCGAGTTGGCCTCTAACCCTAAACCTCACAGGAATAGAAGATGTTATGGGTAGAGGTCGTGACTGTAGAGGATCTGGAGGTTATGATCCAAGTGCAGGTCGTGACCCAAACGGGACCCGAGGTCGTGACCCTGGTAAAGGTTGTGACTTTAGGGCAGGGGTGGGGAACGTCCGGCATCATTTGGTCCGACCCGCCATGGCACTGCAGGCAGCAGCACTATTTTAATATGTGGAGGAGGACGGTGAAGGCGCGCACCAATGCACACATTTTTTTCACTTGCATCATGTGGAGAATTCCCTTTCTAACATCAAATCAAACCCAGAATACGTCTTTGGTTTGGGCTAAGCCCCAAATGTTTACAGCATCGGGCTCCACGCCTGATTAACACTCAGAACGATAAGCAGTCTCAAAAATGGTAACAATATAAACATTTATTACAAGTAAAATAATTGGATCCCTTTCCGTAATCATGATACCCCCCAGAAATGTTCACTGCCCCCCCAGTCAAACCAGGCTGCATCCGGCCCTGCCAGCTAACATCACAAACCTCACCAAAGAGCAGCAGTTCCAACCATCATATTAAGGATGAGTTAATTAATGTTTGACCAAATATAGCAGGCACGATGAGGGTAGGGGTTGTGACCTCATGATGAAGGTAGAGGTAGTGACCTCATGATGAAGGTAGAGGTTGTGACCTCATGATGAGGATAGAGGTAGTGACCTCATGATGAGGGTAGAGGTTGTGACCCCGGTAGAGGTCATGACCCTGGTAGAGGTTGTGACCTCAGGGTGAGGGTAGAGGTAGTGACCTCATGATGAGGGTAGAGGTTGTGACCCCGGTAGAGGTCATGACCCTGGTAGAGGTTGTGACCTCAGGGTGAGGGTAGAGGTAGTGACCTCATGATGAGGGTAGAGGTTGTGACCCTGGTAGAGGTCATGACCCTAGGGTGGGGTAAGGTACCTGCAGGCCTGCTGATCGTCTTGTTCTTCAGCCAGCGGGCCAGAGTCTCGGGGCTCACGCTCTCCAGCACAAAGTCATCCAGCATCTGGGGGTGCAGGGTGAGGTAGTCCTTCACCTTCTCATCCGTCAGACCTGGGAACAAACACCAGACATCAGCACCCAGTCACAGGACTGACTCCTCTGCTCATCTCTCACTCAAGGCTGTAGTCAAGATGACTCATAACCTTTCATCTTATCCAGTAATGGCTATCTATTAGACTCTTGCTAGCATGGCAAGGTTAGCTGAGGGTTAGATTATTTGATCCTTGCGACTATGGCTAGCTGCTGACTTCCTATTTAGCAAGCCTGAGCTGGCTGGTTGTTAGCTTTCTGCCTATTATGGCTAAGCTATCTGAGAGTTAGCTTTCTGCCAGTTAACGGCTAGTGTAGCTGACAGTTAGCTTTCTGCATGGATAAGCTAAGTGCTAGCTAGCTTCCTGGTTAGGCAAGCTAACTGGTGATTCACCAGTGAGAGGAGGAGAAACAAGCAGAGACAGGAAAAAGCTAAGAAACACTCCATGGCGCTTAATAGGCAATTAGCTTGTTGAGAGACGGCTAAGTGCTGCTGTTTATAGTATGTTGTCAGGGCAAACATCCATTTGCCTGGCCATCACCAAGTTAAAGCTGTTTTTAATGTATCTCTGTTGGCGTTTTCAGATACATACACACACCGTCTCCCATCCCCCAGGAGACTGCATGGAGTAAACACAGGAACAGGATTACAGGGTACGCTGTCCTGTGCAGCCCAACATGTCCGTGGCCCTGCCGCGCTCACGCAGTGATGGTATCAGTCCCCATCAGCAGTCATGGATGAGAGACAGCCAGACTGGGTCAGGCTTCTCTCCTGCAGCCCTCCAGACCTCCACACCAGCTTCTCATGAGATGTGTGGATATCATCAGAGAACTCTGTGTGTTCTAAACACCACAGGGCACGCAACTGGGAGGCATACCCTTTGCCTGGAACACACATGCATGCATCACGACACACACACACACACATACACATACACGCACACACCTACACACGCACACACACACAGTGAGGGTCTATGTGTTGCAGCCCATGTGATTCCACTGCGGGGTAGAGAGGCTACAGACGGCTGTGAAGAGCAACACATGAGAGAAAGAGATAGAGAGAGATAAGAGAGATAGGTGGAGAGAGAGCTAGAGAGAGATGGGTAGAGAGACAGAGGTGAAATGATAAGAGAAGGGCCAAGCAGTCACTCAGTCGACCCACCTTAACCCAGACCAGATACAGGAGGAAGAATATCCGGGATATTTCCACCCCCTGTAACCTTGGTAACCTGCAATCGTCCTATAGGGATCAGACGCCCCCCAGACAGAGCAGTCAGGAGGGGCATGACCAGAACGAAACTCTAGAGGGAACGGAGGGTCTGTTCAAGCATTCAGACGTAGGTCTCTGGAGGTGGAGGAGGGGAGGGTGAGGAGGGTGGGGGTGGGGAGGACGTTGGGGGTGGGGAGGGGTAGGAGGTGGGGGTGGGGGAGCGTTGCCAGCTGATGTTGTCCAGACACGAGACACGGCTCTTCAGGAGCGCCTCACGAGACTCCCAGCCAGTGCTGACGCACGTCGGCCGAGGAAAGAGCTCCATAAATCAGGGGATGTGGAGGGGGGGTGTTAGTGGGGACAGAGAGAGGGGGGGACAGAGAAAGGGGGGAGAGGGGGGGGCAAAGAGGGAGATACAAATGCAGAGAAAGAGACAGAGAGGGAGGGTAGAAAAAGAGAGGGAAAGAAAGAAGAAGAGAGTGGGAGGGGGGAGGGATGGGTATTTAAAGGGAGGGAGAGACAGACAAATGCAGAAGGGAGAGAGAGGGCGGGGGAGAGAGGGAAAGACAGGAGAGAAAGAAAGAGAATGAGTAGAGCAGAGGGCGTAAAGAACATGGAGGAGAAAAAGAGCGAGCCTTCCAATCCTCACAGTCACACATACAGTCCACCCTGTCTAAAACAGCCCAGTCAAGCTGTGACCTGTGACCTGAGGGTTATGAATACCAACATCCTAAAAATTTAAGGTCAGGTCACATGCAGCTTCTTTTAAGTGCTGGTGAGTCACAGAGAACTCCCATCTCTAGATTGCCAGTTACTGGACCTCTCTCTCTCTCTTTTTCTCTATGTCTCTCTCTTTCTGTCTCTCTCTTTCTCCCTCCGTCCCTCTCTTTCTCTTTCTGTCTCTCTCTTTCTCCCTCCCTCTCTTTCTCTTTCTGTCTCTCTTTCTCCCTCTCTCTCTTTGTGTGTGTGTCTCTCTCTCCGGGGACAAACATGTCCAGAGACTAAGATATTCCACTGTTTGTCCAGAAACAGCGAACATCACCTTACCTAACCTTATTGGCTTTCTGCAAACCACCATAATCATCATCATAAACACTACCACCACAATCATCTTCATCATCTTAACCACCTCCATAATCACTATCATCATCATTGTCCCCATTGTCGTCATCTCCATCGTCCTCATCTCCCCTATTAGAGTATGACATCACCCTAACCCTCCACCCCGTCTCCAGAGTGTGGTTCCGTCCGGTGACCTTTCACCCCGTCTCCAGAGTGTGGTTTGGAGTGACTCGCCCCTGGAGACGAGGATCTAACGCAGGAACCCATGTGACCGCTGCTCGCTCTCTGTCTCCTGGGACCACGAACAAATGCGGCCTATCAGGAGGCTGCAGCTGTGGCGGTCCCAACGACAGCCAAGCCCTCGGAGATCACATGTGGTCAATCGTTCAGGGAGGAAGGAGAGATCCGTCCGGTGCTGGTCCTGGTCTGGCCCTGGCCCTGGGGCTGGTCTGGCCCTGGCCCTGGGGCTGGTCTGGCCCTGATCCTGGGGCTGGTCCTGGTCTGGCCCTGATCCTGGGGCTGGTCCTGGGGCTGGTCCTGAAGCTGGTCCAGTCTCAGGGAATGTTCACACCAGCCTTTTTTAGTCCAGTTGAACCAAACTCTAGAGCGTTTACCCTGTTACGTAATGTGGTTCATTTGTGGTGGTGTGAACGCCTGAGTCGAAATCTGGTGCGGAACAAACCCTCTCTGGTCCCCTCGACAGGCTGGTCACTGTGACTCTGGAACGTTCACTTCTGGTGAGAACACCATTCAAACCAATCACAGGAAGCGTACCATTTTATGGGTTTAAAATGTTTTTCATTTTCTGTTTTGGTGACTGCATTGTCATGAGGCATAAAATGAGGTCCAGGGGCCTTATTCAAATATGGGTTGAAGAAACTTTTCGCAGCTATTAGAGAAGGTGCATAATAACACAGAAGGGTTTTAAATATTCAATGGAGAATGGTTTCCAGCATTAAGCTATTACGTAAAACTGAATATCTGCAGTCTTACGTTGACGTTCATATTCATGGTCCCTTATTGTCTGTTGGTATGCGTTCCATATTACTGTAACATCACATGACTCGACGGTGCTCCGTGATGTATCACATGACCTGACGGTGCTCCATGATTGGGACCTCCAGTATCCAGGTAGACATTGTGCAGGGTTTGTTGTACATTTACCAGGCAATTGTATGACCAACGACATGTTTAACCACGTGACTTTTTTGTTGAACTTTGGGACCATTAGAGTTTTGCATTTGTGAACGCAAACCAAACCGATTGTAAAACTGACACAATGTATCATTCTCGCATTGATTCGATTTCGGAAACGGACCTTCAGGTGTGAAGTCAATGAATTGATGTGATGTTCTGATCATAAAACGTATATTACTTTCTCTCTTCTGTTCTCTCCTCTCTCCATCAATGTTGACTTCAAGGTAAAAGCCATCAGCTGACGTTGTCCAGACTCTTTACTGGATTCTCTTTCCCTCTATTCTCGCTCTTCTCTTTCTTTCCCTCTCTTCTCTCTCTTTCCCTCTCTTCTCTCTCTTTCCCTCTCTTCCCTCTCTTTCCCTCTTGTCCTCCCTTCTTTTTCTCCCTCCAGAACTACTTAGTTTAAGGAACATCCTTTTGTTCTCCACCAGGTATCCAACACCCAAAAAGTTCATTGAAACAATAGAGTTTATGTGTAATGTAATGTCCACACAGGCTGACAACTTGTCTATAATAAAGGCCATTTGAAAGGCAGACAGACAGACAGACAAGCACACAGGCAGACAGACAGACTGGCAGAGTGACAGACAGAGAGACAGACATGCTGGCAGACAGACAGACAGACAGACAGGCTGGCAACCAGACAGACAGGCTGGCAAACAGACATGTCTGGGGTTCTAATATTACAGTGAACCCAGACCTACCCTCAGGCAGTGAGTTAGTGTTTGGAAACGGTCGTCTTGACGATGAGTGGCCACACCCTCGATTACTGGAGGTCACCTTGCATGTCTCCCGCTGACGTCACTCATTCTGGACCAATTAGAACAGAGCCCAGAGGCCAAGAGGGTAAAATAAGTCCCTGAGGCCAGCTAATATTCAGTACAACCACCACCTGACATTGCCAAATACAGAGACATTAACATTGAAATGTCAGACAGGGCGGCCGACTCTCAGGCCTGATTCAACCTGTCACTGGCCCTCTGGACCACCATGCCCTGTGACAGCCTGTCACTGGCCCTCTGGACCACCATGCCCTGTGACAGCCTGTCACTGGCCCTCTGGACCACCATGCCCTGTGACAGCCTGTCACTGGCCCTCTGGACCACTATGCCCTGTGACAGCCTGTCACTGGCCCTCTGGACCACTATGCCCTGTGACAGCCTGTCACTGGCCATCTGGACCACTATGCCCTGTGACAGCCTGTCACTGGCCCTCTGGACCACTATGCCCTGTGACAGCCTGTCACTGAGAGAGAGAGAGAGAGAGAGAGAGAGAGAGAGAGAGAGAGAGAGAGAGACAAAACCTTAAGCAAAAGCCAAATTGGATTCCTCCGTAAATACAGAACAACTGACCACATTTATACCCTTGACACCTTAATCAAAAGACACCAAACAAAGAAAAGAATTTGCCATTTCATAGACTTTAAGAAAGCCTTTGATTCAATTTGGCATAAGGGAATGTTCTTTCGAGGCAAGGTTTACGACATTATTGGATAATGTTGGATTAATAATTGGATTCCTCCGTAAATACAGAACAACTGACCACATTTATACCCTTGACACCTTAATCAAAAGACACCAAACAAAGAAAAGAATTTGCCATTTCATAGACTTTAAGAAAGCCTTTGATTCAATTTGGCATAAGGGAATGTTCTTTCGAGGCAAGGTTTACGACATTATCAACACAATGTACAAACAAAATAAATGATGTGTAAGAATTGACTACCGGAGAACAGAATTCTTCAGCCAAGGCAGAAGAGTTAAACAAGGTAGCAGTATGAGCCCAACTTTAACATATAAATGAAGTAGCCACTGTCCTTGAACGGTCTGCAAGCCCAGGACTCCCCCTAGAAGGCAAATAAATCAAGTTCTTATGTATGCCGATATCAGGAACAGGGATTAAAACACACCTTGGCCGGGTTTCCCAGATTTGTTAAGACGCTCTTAACGCTAAGAGCGTCTTAAGAACGTTCTAAGGGCGCTCTCAAACGCGCTTAGAACGTTCTTAAGAAGATCTTAGAGTTAAGAGCTTCTTAACGAATCTGGTTTACCCGGCCCTTTTCAATACTAGACACATATTGTAAGGAATGGACTTATGGACACTGTCAGTGAACATGGAAAAAACTAATGTAATGATTTTTCAGAAAAAATCTACTCCCAAGCGAGTCTGTACCAATTCACCCGAGGAGGAGAGACTCTCATTCACACCTCATCTAACCCTTGCTTGGGTCTGGATAGAAGCTCGTCAGGGCCATTTGACAAAGCTGTTCAAACGCTAGCAGACAAAGCACGAAGAGCATTCTATGCAATTAAGAAATCTATAGGTAAATATAACCTTTCCCTCAGAATTTGGACTGTAATATTTGACTCAATCCTAAAACCATTCCTGCTCTAAGGCAGTGAAATTTGGGAGCCCTTTACACTTCCCACAGCATGTGGGACAAAAGTCTAACTGAAATTTTACATTTTCAATTTTGTAAGACTGTACTTGGCCTACCCAGAATGCCCCAAACCTTGCAAGTAGAACAGAAATCGGAAGAGTCCCTCTCTTACTCTCCATAGAAAAAATAGACTTTTAATTTAGGATTCACTTGGAACAAAGTGACGCTGAATGCCTCCATCACAAGGCCTTTTCAAACAAGCAGAGGAACACAGAGATTGACCCCGTAGGACAATACAATTAAATACAAATTAAATACGGGTGATATATGTTCATTAACAAAACTCTTCATAATAATAATCATCATGAATATAATACCTATTGGAAAAATAAATCAAGTTATATCACAAATTTGAATGTTATCGAATTTTGAATAGAGAAATTAATTTAGCTGAACATCTTAAATGTAAAAACTTCAATTAAATATCTTAATGATGTACAGAGTCAGTGCCCATACCCTGGCAATAGACAAAGGTTGCCAGAAAGACACGGTTGGCTGAAGAACAAAGGACGTGTAGACACTGTAGTTCAGATGAAATTCAATATGAACAACATTTTCTCCTACAAAGCCCAAAGTATGAAAATGCTAGAAAATGTTTCTTCCCACAATTTGCTTCTAAAATTACAGGGTTTAATCAATTAACTTTAGATGATAAGACACGCAGAGTTTTGGGCGAAAATATAGCAACAGCGGAGCTGGCATTGGATTTTGTCTTTGACTTGCATGGCTTGACAGAGGCAGAGTCTCACGTTGTACAAGGTTGTTAAGGTAGTAATATTAACTTATGTGTTGTATATTATTTGTAATGTGCATGTAATATCTGTATGTATTTCATAATTATTACGTTTTCTTTATACACATATATTGGTTTTCTTTCTTGTTGTAATTAATGGTAGTTATTATTACTATTATTTATCTTTATTTTAACAAATGTAAATGTATCATCATTTTGATGTGTTAAATTTGATATGGCTTTGGCAACAATGCTCAATCATTCATAAATATGAAATAAAGCATTATTGAATTGAGAGAGACAGACAGACAGACAGACAGACAGACAGACAGACAGACAGACAGACAGAGAGAGAGAGAGAGAGAGAGAGAGAGAGAGAGAGAGAGAGAGAGAGAGAGAGAGAGAGAGAGACAGACTGACAGAGAAAGAGAGAGAGAGAGCACTCCAGGGAGAACCTGGAAGTCTTTAGTTCTCCCTTCCTCCCTATCCCCTTATCTCCTTCCTCCCTCTATTTCACTCCCTGTCTTCTCCCTCCCTCCCTCCTTTTCTTCCCCCCTCTCTCTCCCTGCCTCCCTTTCTCCCCCATTCTCTTCTCCCAGTGTAGCCTCTACCCCTCTGGAAAACTAGATACCCACACACACATATCCAACACACACACAGAATCATTGTCAAATCATCGTTTTGACTGATGCCAAGTACAGTACTTCATCGTGTCAGACGGCTGAAGGCTCAGAAAAGTAAACATGTCTACACGTCTACAGCAAGGCATTACACACAATCTAATAAATACAACACTGCACGCCCCACCAACACACACACAGGAAGTCCTTCAAGTCAATATTTCAGATTCATAATTTTCTTGTTTGTTATCCATACTTGAGGTGGATTGGTAATGACAGAGGGATTGAGATTTCAGTGTTCCACTCTCCAGATCAAATATGTGATGTCAGAGGTAAGGGGTCAGGTTCAAGAAATCATGGTTAAGACTAACCAATTGAAGTCATCACAACACGGAAAGTCAGATTTCATGGGACCAGCATTTTTCTCGTCACCGATAGCAACAGAAGCTAAGGTTTTGTTACAGAACCTTAGCTAAAAGTTAGCTAGTAGCTAATCAACCTTAACATGAGTGAGAGAGTTGGTGTGTGAGTGTGGGCACATTAAGCAGAGGTAGAAATATAATATATTGATTATAACAAAAATAATGGGGTCTAGTGAACCACATACTAAGGACAACAGAACAATGAACAGCATCAAACAAATAAAACTATTAAAACAGCCTACCTATGCTGCCTACCGGACTCTAATCTAGGTCGAAAAATACAATGGGTACAGCCTGTTCCTAAGCTAGCATGTATGACAGAGGTTAGCTACATGTTAGCGTGTATAACGGAGGTTAGCTACGTGTTGGCATGTATGACAGAGGTTAGCTACGTGTTTGCATGTATGACAGAGGTTAGCTACGTGTTACCGTGTATGACAGAGCTTAACTATGTGTTAGCGTGTATGACAGAGGTTAGCTATGTGTTATCATGTATGACAGAGGTTATCTATGTGTTAGCGTGTATGACAGAGGTTAGCTATGTGTTAGCGTGTATGACAGAGGTTAGCTACATGTTAGCGTGTATAACAGAGGTTAGCTACGTGTTATCGTGTATGACAGAGGTTAGCTATGTGTTAGCGTGTATGACAGAGGTTAGCTATGTGTTAGCGTGTATGACAAAGGTTAGTTATGTGTTAGTGTGTATGACAGAGCTTAGCTATGTGTTATCGTGTATGACAGAGGTTAGCTATGTGTTAGCGTGTATGACAGAGGTTAGCTATGTGTTATCATGTATGACAGAGGTTAGCTATGTGTTAGCGTGTATGACAGAGGTTAGCTATGTGTTAGCGTGTATGACAGAGGTTAGCTACATGTTAGCGTGTATAACAGAGGTTAGCTACGTGTTATCGCGTATGACAGAGGTTAGCTATGTGTTAGCGTGTATGACAGAGGTTAGCTATGTGTTAGAGTGTATGACAAAGGTTAGCTATGTGTTAGCGTGTATGACAGAGGTTAGCTATGTGTTAGCGTGTATGACAGAGGTTAGCTATGTGTTAGCGTGTATGACAGAGGTTAGCTATGTGTTAGCGTGTATGACAGAGGTTAGCTATGTGTTAGCGTGTTGGCCCCTTGGGAAGCTTACCCATTCCAAAGCCTCTGTGGCAAATAACCAAAACTAAATTGTATTGCTACAACTTGCAGGAACAAAAAGCAGCAACTGGTTAATAAAAGCAGATGTAATACAATTAATGGATGTATTTAGTTCAAGTTCAAGTCTTTTATTTGTCAGGTACACAGAACAACACAAGGTTAGACTGGGCACTGAAATTCTTAAGACAAGACAACGCAAGCGCCTGGCATAACATAACATAAGTACACGGAACACAATTTACATCTATGCTATCTAGCACAAGAAGTTGACAAAGACACATTAAATACAAAACAGGTTGACTGCTAAACACAAAGACAGGAGGAGAGGTATAGGACTTGGACACGTCCATGATTGGCCGGATCAACTTGACAAACAGGATGATTGAACCATTAGCAGCTGTACACTGCTGAAAAAGGAATGAGATAGTTGGGGGAAGGGTGTGTATGGTTACACACACATATATACACACACACACTTACATGTACACCTGCATTCACGCACACACACTCACACACATACATACACCCACACACACACACCCACACATACACATAAACACACACCTACACACCCACACATACACTCACCCTCACACACACTCAGGTCCTCCTTAGGAAATGATAGAAAAATAAATTACATGGTAGAGTCTGTCTAAGTTTTAAAGTAAATTGTTTATCTTTGTCAGTAGATTCTGGAAGGTAATTGTATCACAACAGAGGACCAATTTTTTGCCTGGTATACCGTTGTTTTGAGGCCCAGTGGTCACAATACAAACTACAATCATGGTAGCAACTTACCAGCTTGAAACTGGGCATAAGCTTGGGGCTTGTAGTTTGTCTTACTGTAAGTTTACTATCTGCAACTTTGAGACTCTCATAATTCTTCCCATTGTCATGTTCCTCTGTATCACAAGGAAAACACTTAAAAGAGAGAGTAACATTATTAGTATTGTTATTCCGAATAGTTTCTAGGCCAAAAGATGAAAGAAAAAGATGTAGCCTAGAGGTTTACAGGTCTGAGCACGAAGAGTCTGGAATTATGGTGATGTTACTGACATCTGTACCCACCTCACTAGACTGACCGAGATGGGAAGAGAGAGACAGACAGAGAGAGATGAAGAGAATGATTAGGAGAAGGAGAGGGAGAGATTAAGAGGGATAGAGAGAGAGAAAGAACAGGAGGGAGGGATAGGAGGAGAGACCGAGGGAGAGATTGAGAGGGAGGGAAAGAGAGAGAAAGAGAGAGGGAGGGAGAGGGGGAGAGAAAAAGAGAGAGGGAGACGAAGACACACACCCACATGGCGAGCAAACACTCCTGCACAAACATACAAGTTCACACACACACACACACACACATGCACACACACACACACACACACAGTGTAAGTAAACACTGTTGTTCAACATACACACACACTCAAACAGTGATTTCCATGGAAATGTAATTTGCATGACTTCCGTCTCTTGTCCAGGTCTTACATGTAAAGGCTACAAGGCTATAAACAGCAGTCTGAGATGGAGATAAGACATGAGCTGATAGTTTGGGAACTCACACAAGGATAGCTCCAGCTAAACACACACATACACACACACACACACACGCACACACAAGGATAGCTCCAGCTAAACACACACATACACACACACACACACACACACGCACACACAAGGATATCTCCAGCTAAACACACACATACACACACACACAAGGATAGCTACAGCTAAGCACGCACACACTATGATGACACACACACTGTCATAAGTATAGCTAAACATACACAACTAGGCTAGTCGTGGCTAATAACACATAAAACACACTTGTTCTGGTAACAGACGGACACACAGCCACACTCCCTTCTCCGCTTCTTTCCTCCCCAATGCACTACCTGTCCCCTCCTTAACGCTCATGGTTTATCTCCTCTCTTCTCCCCTCCTCTTTTTCCAGTCTATTTTCTCCTTTCATCTTCTCCTCTCTGTTATCCATTCCCCCCCTCTCTTCATCCCTCCCCTCTCTTCATCCTTCTCCTCCTGTCTCTTCTCTCCTCTCCTCTTTCATAATAAACATAATAAACATAATAACAAAATAAAGAACAGTAATTGGGATCTTCTCACTGTAAATCGTCAGACATTGAATGAATTGACTTTTTAAATATCTTATTTGTCTTGGGAAAAGCTACTACATTAATTACATGATTTTTCACAAGACAGGAAGTGCCTGGCATCCCGACTTCCTGTCTGGCAGTGATGCCTTCTTCATTGAGTTAGGCACTTCCTCAACCATCAATTGATTTTGAGAATGCCTATCAACAATCTTTTGTGTGCGTGTGTGTTTGTGTAACTGTGTTTGAGTGTGTGTGTGAGTGTGTGTGTTTGCTTTCAGAGCAGAGAGAAGTCATGCTGCTCTTCAGGACGGAGGGAAGGACAACAGAATATAGACAGTCTACCCCCTTCCTTTCCACTCTCCTTGTCTCCTCTCCCCTCTCCTCTTTTTCTCTTCAACACTGTCCCATCCTCTTTTCCCCACTTCTCTCCTCCCCAGTCATCTCCTTTCCTCCCCTGTCCTCTTACTTCTCCCGTCCTATCAAACACTGAGTACAAATGATCATCTGCCAATAATGAAAACAGACTATGTTCAGAACACCCGAGTGTCAATCCGACCACTCTGATCTGCGATGTAGGGGGAAATACATGATGAGATATTGACATTGGTGAAACATTTATCAGACTTGTTCAATAATTTCCTGAGAGATGCAGTTAATCACAAAGAGTGATAGGTAGAGAGGTGTGTTAGGATTATCCTAAATGTGCTCAGAGTAATCGACTGATTATATTAAGAGCAGGACTTTGAGTGCGATCTAAAATGTTGAGGGTGTAAACTGTACAGTCACTCAAGCAGACCTTTCCACACTGAGTAACACTTTATTTGGTTATAATATACAGAGGGAGGTCAACGAGTATAAGACTTGTTATAGTAAAAGTTTTGAATTAAAAAAATCTAAAGTTGTTATTTTAAATGTCTTATGTGCCTCTGTACGGTGTCTTTGAGTACCGAGAAAGGTGCCTTTAAATAAAATAGATTATAATTATTAAAAAGTCTAAAAGACCGAGAAATAAATAGGATAGCGCAATATAATAGTAGGAAGAAGCTACCTCTAAGACGTGCCGAACAGTGTATAGTTTATACATTGTCTGTATTAAGATTAAATGAATTAGACATTAAATTATGATATATTTGAAGCCATTATCTTACTCCAGTGTATTAACTTGATAACTTGTCACAATAAAACAATTTAATATTTCACTTTGTTCACCACTTCTGCACCCACCAAGCCAAGTATTTCTGAAACTATTGAAATGTCTAATCACTGTAGCCTATAGTTATCATAACGCGTCGTTAGCAATATGCAACCTCCTATATATAGGTTACTATCTATCAATGGGTTACTATAGGTCACTCAAAAAACAGACGCCTAAACCCTAAGACGCAGTCTATGGGATTCTGAGCGAATATCAAAGTGCCAAAAAATAAAGCGATCTACTATACGAGCTACCCTAGAGAGTAGCTTTGACTCTCCGCTGTCCGGTGTCAACTTATCGCTGAAAGCTCGTCGACCCAGAGCAAAGAATTAACGCGCAATGCAGTCTAGACTCGTTTTTGCCGCTTCTCACAAGCATGTAGCCTACGGGACACAGCTCCACAGTAGCCTACCGAATCACACAATTCTTCCCAAGAAGTCCAATTGTTCTTTTAGGTTTCCGAAAAGTAGGTTCAGGGCTAACGATCAATACACACGGTCAGTCAAGTTCAGTCCGTTCGACACTAGTTAAACCCCTGAAGTCCCCACCCTTCTTATCGAGGTCCGCTATCAATCTGCTACCCGGAATCTAGAATCATACAAACAGATCTCCATTTAAAATTGCTTACGACAAATGTATAGTTTTTACAATTATTCCTGTTTCAACAAGTGTTGAAAAACACTTCAGCATGCATGTAGCTTATTCAAGCCATAAAGCGAAAACAAAAGCAAAGTAGCCTAAGGATAAACTTTATACGATGGGATTCTTTTGGGTAAAAGTGGTAAATAGTAGATCAGTGAAAAGCCTACCGCACGATCATATCAGATCGGAAAAGGTATGAATTAAAAGTACCTACTTGCACCCAGAAAACAGTCCGTTAACCTTCTGAAACAGCTTGTTGAAGGCGGACCATCTTCCATGTCTGGTGGTGAACGCAAGGATGGAGAAGTACTGAGAGACGCACGCCCCTGCGGAGGTCGGCTGTTAGGCAGCCCCGCTGCTAAGAATCCCGCGGAAAGAATTCCTCCAGAAATGCGCTGGGATGCTTCCTACCGGCCCGTGCCTCTCGAGCGTTGGGATGCCGTAAGTATCACGGGAAAGGGGAGAGAGATCTGCCCCCACCGCGCTCCGAGGTGTAGCTAGACGTAGGTCCGCCTCTTCGGCGTGGCAGCTCTGTGAATGCGGAGGAGAGGAAGAGGAGGAGGAGGAGGAGGGAGACAGCGCAAGGCGGTAGGAGGGCGTAGAGAGAGGGACGGTGAGAAGCAGGGCAATGAATGCGCGGTTCTTGTGTGCGACGTACCCTAGTTCCCGGCCACTGCTCCCGGGTGTTGCTAGTTCTAAGCCTCCCTCGACAACCGGCTGTGAACACAAACCGACTTTGGGTCTGCGGCTCTTGCTCGAACAGCTACGGTCGAGAGGGAACGGGGGCGGGGGGAGGCGGGGGGTCGGTTGTGTTCCACAGAGGCGAGACGACTGGGGAGTTTCACGAGCATAAACAGAGGAATAGAAGGGGTTTGGAATGGGAGGCAAGGAGGACTATGTCCTGATGCGAGTTTCATCTTTATATTAGATGTTCGTTTTAAAAATCGGAATCATTTGTATGATTCTACGCTTGTCTTTGTTTTTTCCCCCCCATAAATGTGGTGCGACGTCAGCAGCCTCAGACTATACACCCCGTCCTGTGTTTCAGCCGCCAAAATAAATGGTCTTGTTACAGATTACTATAATGGATCTGCCCAGCTCTGCCAAGAACAGTGTCTGTCGTGGTGTATACAAAAACAAAGGCTACATTTGATTTCTAGATTTTATGTCAAGACCCATGGTATATAGCCTAGTGTTAAAGCTCGACTAAATAAGAAAAAGACCTGCATCAATGTTGTACCAAAACCAGCAGGCATGGTGTGTGTGTGTGTGTTTACGGGGTGTCATATAATGTAGGCTATTTTATCATTTGAACTGAAACCAGTAACGGTGTGCAACTGTCTTGCATAGGCTAAATGGACGTACGTGCATGTTGCAGTCTAATGATAATTCCTTTTAAACAAGTTCTTGTTAGCCTGTAATTATTAGACTATAAAATCATACACATTTTCCAGACTGCAAATATAATAGAGCTGCATAATGTAATGACTGAAATTACAACTGTTTAACATTTATATTGTGAATGTTCACAATGTACTAGCTTCTAATAAGCCTATTTGAAAACAACCCAAGCATATACACCAATACAAATATGAACAAGCATATTACCAAATATTCTGGGAGATAGGCCTAAATGTTTACTGGTTTTCATCGTGTAAGCGCAAAATGCAAGGCATTTTTCTTCCAACGGCTCAATTTTTTAACGCTATATGTAATTATGTAAGCCTAATACAAACATAAGACACTTATTTTTATAAAACAGTGACACTATTATACACAGTATCCCACTTGCGCGGGTTAAGCCATTTCTAATGCAAATTTTCTGGTTTCTGTTCCTGCGCATTTTTTTTTGCTTCGAGGTTTATTCAAAGGACTTCCTGAATCATTTTGACGTTTCATTGACGTCTTTAGGGCCCCACACAGTTTCCAAACCGTTGCAAATATGTCAGCCTTGATCTAGCAAAGTGCGCTCAGATAGCGAGCCTCAGAACCAGCACTGCCCATGTTCTGGAGTTTAAACCAGGATGAACCGTATCCAATCTCTTTACCAAGCAATCTAAACATTGCCAAACGAAAAAAATATACTGCGAATTAAATAACAGACCATTTTAGACAAACAATAGGCTATGCAAAAAAAAAATTGCAAGGCTGCAATTGTGGTAGACTACACGGACAGTATAACTACTGTGTACAGAGTGAAAACAAGAACATTGTCTTAAATCAGTCCATCGTTCTATTGTCTGCACGATGCACATCAGAGTCATAATTAATTTAAAATGTGAAACAGAGTAGGCATATTCTAAATGTGTAAATCAATCTTGAAACAAACTCCTTGAATTGTTCATTTGTGTAAATTTGTGAGTGTACTGTATACGTGTGTGTTTGTGAATGTGTGTGCATGCTGAATGTGTGTGTATGAGAATGCTGAATGTGTGTGTATGTGCGTGCGTGTGCATGCTGAATGTATGTGTATGCGTGTGTGTGCATGCTGATTGTGTGTGTAAGTGCATGTGTGGTTGCTGTATATATGTGTGTGTATAAAGTATGTGTAATGTATGTGTGAGTGAGTGTATTCACTATGTATATATTTATTTGTGTGAATGTGAGTACAGGCAATCCTATGTGTTTGTCAGCGTGTGGATGTGGACGTGTCTGTATAAGAAGGTGTGTCAAATTCAGACATCAGCAGGTGAATGGCACACACAGTTTTCTCTTTCTGTTAACCATACCGTAAACTGTTAACCCTACAGGAAACTGTTAACCCTACAGTAAACTGTTAACCCTACAGTAAACTGGCAACACACATGTATATTGGTGTGTACCAGTATGTACACACAAAAGCTTGGTGAAAATATGGAAAGTCACAAATGCAAAACGAATGTATTATAAAATAAAATAAAAGCCCATACACTGTAAGTAAATGACTAAATGTAAATGTAAGTATTGTAAACAATCGATAATTCAATGCATAATTCAAATGCAAACATTTGCAAGAGACAAATAGAGATGGAAACACTAAATGCACTCTCATCTACAGATCTGTATATTTCCAGTGCACAGGGGAAGCATTTACAGCACTGCACTTTTTCCACATTTTTGTATGTCACAGCCTTATTCCAAAATGGACGAAAATTCATTTTTCCCCCAAAATTTTGAACACAATAACCCATAATGACAGCAAACAATTTTTTTTAAATAGATTTGAAAAAATTAGGAACTAAAATATAACATGTACATAAGTATTCAGAGCCTTTGCTCAATACTTTGTTGGAGCACCTTTGGCAGCAATTACAGCCTCAAGTATTTTTTTGTAAGATGCTACAAGCTTGGCACGCCTGTTTTTGGGCAGTTTCTCCCATTCTTCTTTGCAGGACCTCTCAAGCTCCATCAGGTTAGATGGGGAGCATCGGTGCACAGCCATTTTCAGATCTCTCCAGAGATGTTCAATCGGGTTCAAGTCTGGGCTTTGGCTGGGCCACTCAAGGACATTCACAGTGCCCCAAAGCCACTCCTTTGACATGTTGGCTGTGTGCTTAGCGTCGTTCTCCTGTTGGAAGATAAATATTCGCCTCAGTCTGAGGTCTAGAGTGCTATGGAGCAGGTTTTCATCAAGGATGAAACATTGTACATTGTACACTGTACATTGCAGCATGTACATTGCAGCATGTACAGTGTACAATGTGTGCATCTTTCCCTCATCCCTGACTAGTCTCCCAGTTCCTGCTGCTGAAAATCATCCCCACAGCATGATGCTGCCACCACCATGCTTCACTGTAAGGATGGTGTTGGCCAGGTGATGAGCGGTGGTTTTCTCCAGACATGACGGTTGACATTCAGGCCAAAGAGTTCAATCTTTGTTTCATCAGACTAGAGAGTCTGAGAGTCCTTCAGGTGCGTTTTGGTAAACTCCAGACGGGCCGTCATGTGCCTTTTACTGGGAGTGGCTTCTGTCTGGCCACTCTACCATACAGGCCTGATTGGTGGAGTACTGCAGAGATGGTTGTCCTTCTAGAAGGTTCTCCTCTCTTCACAGAGCAACACTGGAGCTCAGTCAGAGTGACCATTGGGTTCTTGGTAACCTCCCTGACTAAGGCCCTTCTCCCCTGATGGCTCAGTTTGGCTGGGCGGCCAACTCTAGGAAGAGTCCTGGGGGTTCCAAGCTTCTTTCATTTACAGATGATGGAGACACTGTGCTCATTGGGACCTTCTGTACCCTCCCCCCGATCTGTGCCTGATACAATCCTGTGTCAGAGGTCTACAGACTTCATGGTTTGGTTTGTGCTCTGACATGCACTGTCAACTGTGGGACCTTATATAGACTGGTGTGTGCCTTTCCAAATCATGTCCAATCAACTGAATTTACCACAGGTGGACTACAATCAAGTTGTGGAAACAGAATGCACCTAAGCTCAATTTTGAGTGTCATGGCAAAGGCTGTGAATACTTATGTAAATGTAATATATATTTGTAAATAGATTTGCAAAAAAAATAATATATATATTTTGTGTAGAATTTCTTGTGTGTAGAATTTTGAGGAGAAAAATGCATTTAATCAATTTTGAAATACGGCAGTAATATAACATGTAGAAAAAGTGAAGAAGAATGCTTTCTGGATGCACTGTATTTTATGATTTTGTCAAATAAGTTTTCAAGGTCTTCATTCTACTTTTTAAAATGATGTGTCACATTTACATGCAGGCGATTTTTATAATATCAACCACAGTTCCAATGATATATTGTACATTTGAAGCCATTACATTTGAATGAATCATGTAAATCATATTAAAAAACTAGACCCATGAGATGAGTCTCATCTTCGACACAATATCAGATGTGAAGCCTCAACCTGACCTCTGACCTTGACCCCTAACCCCTAACAGACCTTTTCCACAGGGTCCACGAGACAGTTGTACTTTTCACAAAAGGGTCGGTACAGGCCGTAGGACTGAGATGAAGGGGTTTTTCACAGTTCCTCTGACATCAAGCCCTGACCTTAGAACACCCTGCGGTCTGGACTGGATCTGCTCTCACCCGCAGCTTGTTAACGACCCTAGCTCTAGCCGAACATTAGCCACAAGCTAACATCTAGATTTACACAGAGCATAGCTATATTAACTAAACCACAACATCTGATAAATGGTAGAAACATACACAATAGAGAGGGAATGAAAGTCAAAGGTAGAGAGAGGGACACAGAGAGAGTAGAGAGAGGGAGACAGAGAGTAGAGAGAGGGAGACAGAGAGAGTAGAAAGAGAGAGACAGAGAGAGTAGAGAGAGGGAGACAGAGAGAGTAGAGAGAGGGAGACAGAGAGAGTAGAGAGAGGGAGACAGGGAGAGTAAAGAGAGGGAGACAGAGAGAGTAGAGAGAGGGAGACAGAGAGAGTAGAGAGAGGGAGACAGAGAGAGTAGAGAGAGGGAGACAGAGAGAGTAAAGAGAGGGAGACAGAGAGAGTAGAGAGAGGGAGACAGAGTAGAGAGAGGGAGACAGAGAGAGTAGAGAGAGGGAGACAGATAGTATCACTAGAGAGAAAAAGAGACAGAGTGAGAACACCCTAGAATGGAGTGAGCCAGCATTCTAGAAAACCTAAAAATGGCCGCCAGCACGCATGTGCTGCTTTGCTGTTTCCTGTTTGACCTGTTTGACCTGTATCAGCCAGGACCAAGTATGAACGCACCATCTGTCAATGCCCTCTTCTGTCTCAGCACAGCCCAGATCCCAGCCTAGTCTGGCCCAGCCCAGCCCAGTCTAGCACAGCCTAGTCAAGCCTAGCCCAGTCCAGCCCAGTCTAGCCCAGTCTAGCCTAGCCCAGTCTAGCCTAGCCCAGCCTAGTCCAGTCCAGCATAGCCTATCCTATCCAAAAATAATACATGTTTACTGAAAATAACCCATTTGAGTGTTTCAAATGCTTTCTCACACCTCCCCTCAGTATCTTGTTGTCCTATTCATTCCTATGGTTTGTCTTTATTGTCTGTTGCCAACTGCCTAGTTTGTCCTACTGTTGCACCTATGTTGCCTGCTTTGTTTTCTCACCGGCCTGTATCCTTCATTCATATCTGCCAGTGTCAGTCTATGGCCGAATCCCAATACTCCCCCTTACCCCTTCCCCTTCCCCCTTCCCCTTAACTTCCCCCTTCCCCTTGGCCCTCGAAAGTAAGGAGTTAGGGCTACATAGCCCTAGGAAATGGGACGCCACTTGGTTACAGGTACGTCATCTAGCACGTATTGATATCTCCAAAGCAGATAGTAGTGTCATGCAATGATATTAAACGAAATTCGCTGCTAATGGAGTTTACTTAGAACTGTAGACATGCTAGTCAAAGAAATGCGGAACTGTTGTGCAATTCAGAACTGTAACATTAGCGTACCAAACTAGCGATTTCTAGAAACGTTTCAATTAGGAAAATGGTTGCAAATATATTTCAATCAGGAGAGACCTGGATAGTGAAAGATATTTATTACAGCATAATAAATGTACTACAATGTTTGGAGCTTGGACCCCGCGGGGAATTATATAAATCAACGGGCGCCTGCCCAACGCCCAAAGAGAATCCCCCGCGGAGACCAGACACTGGTGGCGGTGGCACATCCGACGACCAATCGAGTCGAAGAAGGAGACAGGAACCGGGTGGCGACGGGGTGGTGGAGGGTCGCGCACTTGATGGCATGAACGAACTACACAGGGAGAGAATCGTATTTAAAGGCACGGATCATATGACGCCATGTATTGTAGGCGGGAGCGCTAATCAACCTGAACCCCAGTGACCGCCCAACCCGGGAACGGGGGAGGGTAGGGCGTTCTTAGCGGGGGGAGTGAGTAGTGCATACTATGAATGCGCCCGAGTGCAGGGATCGGTCTTGCCTGACTGAACTTGCGCTATGCTTCATATGTTCATGACTGTATTCTAGAAAACCTCATACTCAACATAACACAAAACAAGACTGTCATAATTTTTTTATCAATTAATTAAGCTGATAATATAACATTTATCAGACTCTCTGGATGATTTGGTCGCCATTGTTGCCGTTCGCGCAGTTTTCACATAGCCCTAGGTTTCAAGTAAGCTCCCAATCTTACTTGGTTTTAAGGGGTGTATACCCCTTAGTCTTAGCCCTTCCTCTAGTTTCAAAAGAGTATTGGGACACCACTAGCTCTCACGGGAACGCGCAAAACTAAGGGGAAGGGGTAAGGGGGAGTATTGGGATTCGGCCTATGTCTTGATTGTGGTTGTTGTTTGGTGTAAATAATGTCTGTGTCTTGCTTTGTGCTTTTTGTGCTTTTAACCTTGTTATCCCCTCTGACTCCCTATGTACTAATGCCCTGCTTTGTTAACCTGCTTGTTTTTGGTTGTTGCTTTTTCTGTATGTCTGTTCGGCTGTGGTTGTGTGCTGTTGTACTTTTTAGTACTTCCCCGCTCCCTTGCTTGTACTTTTTAGCCCCCTTCCCCGCTCCCTTGCTTGTACTTTTTGCCAGGCCATCACTGGAAATAAGATGTTGTTTTAAATGATTCTGTCTTGTTAAATAAAGGTTAAATACAATTTCACGTTACCAGATACAGGTCTCAGTGTCCCTTTTATTTCCTTAATGAATAAAGGTTACATATTTTGACAGCATAGTTGAGATATCATGTTTGAAAAATTACATGTCATGTAATTTTTACTGTTGTTAAAATGTTTGCTGTCATCTCTATTGTTGTTTGTTTGTCAGTTCAGATTAAAGTAACTAATGTTGCACCAGAAAATCAGTCTCCTCTCCTCTGTTCCTCAAGGAGTTATACTTTAGGTCACCGGACACATTTTCACTTAAGTTACGTAGATAATTCAAAATACAACCATATTGGTTACAAATGTACAAAACACTAATGCAGCCAATTGGTTTAAGATGGGGTTTATTTAAATCAGTTTGTTTCAATCAGTTAATCAGATTTTTGTTGCATTTGAGCATTTGTCTTTGCTAGACTTCGGCAGCACCAGCAGACTGGGAGGAGGGGGAGCTGGTGGAGAAGAGTAGCCCAGATGAGCTGCTCTCTCCTGGGGACTGCTGACAGCTGAAATACACCCTTGCCCCCTTTTAGATCACCATGACTGGTGCCTCCAGAATCCAAAGCACGAGTCGCACTAACTTTCCATTACAGCCCCTTCATCTTAAGACACAAATGTTTTTTTTCTGTACACATAACCTTCTGACTTCATACAACAATCTGACTACATTTTGACTACACATGGCTGAAACAGCAGCGTGATACAATACTAGCACACACAGGCAACCAGACACACAACCAGACACACAACCAGACACACAACCAGACACACAAGCAGACAGACACACAGACACACAACCAGACACACAACCAGACACACAAGCAGACACACAACCAGACAGACACACAACCAGACACACAGGCAACCAGACACACACAGGCAACCAGACACACAGGCAACCAGACACACAACCAGACACACAAGCAGACAGACACACAGACAACCAGACACACAAGCAGACAGACACACAGGCAACCAGACACACAGACACACACACCACAAGTGCTCTCACACGGTGACACAGGCAACACACACACTCCAACACACACACACTCCAACACACACACTCCAACACACACACTCCAACACACACACTCCAACACACACACTCCAACACACACACACTCCAACACACACACTCCAACACACACACTCCAACACACACACTCCAACACACACACACTCTAACACACACACTCCAACACACACACTCCAACACACACACACTCCAACACACACACACTCCAACACACACACTCCAACACACACACTCCAACACACACACACTCCAACACACACACTCCAACACACACACTCCAACACACACACTCCAACACACACACACTCCAACACACACACACTCCAACACACACACTCCAACACACACACACTCCAACACACACACTCCAACACACACACTCCAACACACACACACTCCAACACACACACTCCAACACACACACTCCAACACACACACAACACACACACACTCCAACACACACACTCCAACACACACACTCCAACACACACACTCCAACACACACACACTCCAACACACACACACTCCAACACACACACTCCAACACACACACACTCCAACACACACACTCCAACACACACACTCCAACACACACACTCCAACACACACACTCCAACACACACACTCCAACACACACACTCCAACACACACACTCCAACACACACACACTCCAACACACACACTCCAACACACACACACACCAACACACACACTCCAACACACACACTCCAACACACACACTCCAACACACACACTCCAACACACACACTCCAACACACACACACTCCAACACACACACTCCAACACACACACTCCAACACACACACTCCAACACACACACACTCCAACACACACACTCCAACACACACACTCCAACACACACACTCCAACACACACACACTCCACACACACACACACTCCAACACACACACTCCAACACACACACACTCCAACACACACACTCCAACACACACACTCCAACACACACACTCCAACACACACACACTCCAACACACACACTCCAACACACACACTCCAACACACACACTCCAACACACACACACTCCAACACACACACTCCAACACACACACTCCAACACACACACTCCAACACACACACACTCCAACACACACACACTCCAACACACACACTCCAACACACACACTCCAACACACACACTCCAACACACACACTCCAACACACACACTCCAACACACACACTCCAACACACACACACTCCAACACACACACTCCAACACACACACTCCAACACACACACTCCAACACACACACACTCCAACACACACACTCCAACACACACACACACTCCAACACACACACTCCAACACACACACTCCAACACACACACTCCAACACACACACTCCAACACACACACTCCAACACACACACTCCAACACACACACTCCAACACACACACACTCCAACACACACACTCCAACACACACACTCCAACACACACACTCCAACACACACACTCCAACACACACACTCCAACACACACACACTCCAACACACACACTCCAACACACACACTCCAACACACACACTCCAACACACACACTCCAACACACACACTCCAACACACACACTCCAACACACACACTCCAACACACACACACTCCAACACACACACTCCAACACACACACTCCAACACACACACTCCAACACACACACTCCAACACACACACTCCAACACACACACTCCAACACACACACTCCAACACACACACTCCAACACACACACACTCCAACACACACACTCCAACACACACACTCCAACACACACACACTCCAACACACACACTCCAACACACACACTCCAACACACACACTCCAACACACACACACTCCAACACACACACTCCAACACACACACTCCAACACACACACACTCCAACACACACACTCCAACACACACACTCCAACACACACACTCCAACACACACACTCCAACACACACACTCCAACACACACACTCCAACACACACACACTCCAACACACACACTCCAACACACACACTCCAACACACACACTCCAACACACACACACTCCAACACACACACTCCAACACACACACTCCAACACACACACTCCAACACACACACACCAACACACACACTCCAACACACACACTCCAACACACACACACTCCAACACACACACTCCAACACACACACTCCAACACACACACTCCAACACACACACACTCCAACACACACACTCCAACACACACACTCCAACACACACACACTCCAACACACACACTCCAACACACACACTCCAACACACACACTCCAACACACACACACTCCAACACACACACTCCAACACACACACACTCCAACACACACACTCCAACACACACACACTCCAACACACACACTCCAACACACACACTCCAACACACACACTCCAACACACACACACTCCAACACACACACTCCAACACACACACTCCAACACACACACTCCAACACACACACTCCAACACACACACACTCCAACACACACACTCCAACACACACACTCCAACACACACACTCCAACACACACACTCCAACACACACACTCCAACACACACACTCCAACACACACACTCCAACACACACACTCCAACACACACACTCCAACACACACACTCCAACACACACACACTCCAACACACACACTCCAACACACACACACTCCAACACACACACTCCAACACACACACTCCAACACACACACTCCAACACACACACACTCCAACACACACACTCCAACACACACACTCCAACACACACACTCCAACACACACACACTCCAACACACACACTCCAACACACACACTCCAACACACACACTCCAACACACACACTCCAACACACACACTCCAACACACACACTCCAACACACACACTCCAACACACACACTCCAACACACACACTCCAACACACACACTCCAACACACACACTCCAACACACACACTCCAACACACACACACACTCCAACACACACACTCCAACACACACACACTCCAACACACACACTCCAACACACACACTCCACACACACTCCAACACACACACACTCCAACACACACACTCCAACACACACACTCCACACACACACTCCAACACACACACTCCAACACACACACACCCAACACACACACTCCAACACACACACTCCAACACACACACTCCAACACACACACTCCAACACACACACTCCACACACACACTCCAACACACACACTCCAACACACACACTCCAACACACACACTCCAACACACACACTCCAACACACACACTCCAACACACACACTCCAACACACACACTCCAACACACACACTCCAACACACACACTCCAACACACACACTCCAACACACACACACTCCAACACACACACTCCAACACACACACTCCACACACACACTCCAACACACACACTCCAACACACACACTCCAACACACACACTCCAACACACACACTCCAACACACACACACTCCAACACACACACTCCACACACACACTCCAACACACACACTCCAACACACACACTCCAACACACACACTCCAACACACACACTCCAACACACACACTCCACACACACACTCCAACACACACACTCCAACACACACACTCCAACACACACACACTCCAACACACACACACTCCAACACACACACTCCAACACACACACTCCAACACACACACTCCAACACACACACTCCAACACACACACTCCCAACACACACACTCCAACACACACACTCCAACACACACACTCCAACACACACACTCCAACACCAACACACACACTCCAACACACACACACACTCCAACACACACACTCCAACACACACACACTCCAACACACACACTCCAACACACACACTCCAACACACACACTCCAACACACACACACTCCAACACACACACTCCAACACACACACACTCCAACACACACACTCCAACACACACACACTCCAACACACACACTCCACACACACACTCCAACACACACACTCCAACACACACACTCCAACACACACACTCCAACACACACACACTCCAACACACACACTCCAACACACACACACTCCAACACACACACACTCCAACACACACACTCCAACACACACACACTCCAACACACACACTCCAACACACACACTCCAACACACACACACTCCAACACACACACTCCAACACACACACTCCAACACACACACACTCCAACACACACACTCCAACACACACACTCCAACACACACACACTCCAACACACACACTCCAACACACACACACTCCAACACACACACTCCAACACACACACTCCAACACACACACACTCCAACACACACACTCCAACACACACACCCAACACACACACTCCAACACACACACTCCAACACACACACACTCCAACACACACACTCCAACACACACACTCCAACACACACACTCCAACACACACACACTCCAACACACACACTCCAACACACACACTCCAACACACACACTCCAACACACACACTCCAACACACACACACTCCAACACACACACTCCAACACACACACTCCAACACACACACACTCCAACACACACACTCCAACACACACACTCCAACACACACACACTCCAACACACACACTCCAACACACACACTCCAACACACACACACTCCAACACACACACTCCAACACACACACTCCAACACACACACTCCAACACACACACACTCCAACACACACACTCCAACACACACACTCCAACACACACACTCCAACACACACACACTCCAACACACACACACTCCAACACACACACTCCAACACACACACTCCAACACACACACACTCCAACACACACACTCCAACACACACACACTCCAACACACACACTCCAACACACACACACTCCAACACACACACTCCAACACACACACACTCCAACACACACACTCCAACACACACACACTCCAACACACACACTCCAACACACACACTCCAACACACCAATCACATGCAGCACACACCCCAGAGCCGTGTGCCCCCCGCCCCTCCCCCTCTGGTTGACGAGACCCAGCCCAGCCGGAGTGCTGACGTCAGACTCCGGCCCATGAAACCCCAGCCCTCTGGAACGGGGCTGCATACATCTTCACAGCTCTGCTACTGGTCCCCCACTCACCCCGCCCCTGCTCTGTCACACGGGCAGGAACGCCAGCTATTCACACACACACACGTGCGCGTGGGTCAAGTACATATTTGCATGCTGCAGCGATGTAGATCATCCGGGGTGTGACGTCAATGAAAGCCATCATCATCATGCTCTACTTTGTTCAATGTGTGTGAGAGTGAGTGTTTGATGTGGGAAGACCAGCTGTAAATATGGTTTTCATTTAAAAAAAAAATGTGTGTGAATTTCTTATTCACGTCACATACTAAAATATATCAAAATACATTCATACTCTAACAACTAGCTTGTCTAAAGTTAAAGAAAGAAGAAAGAATTACAACCATATCGACATAAGAGAAAACAGAGAGAGAGAGTGAGGAGGAAAAGAGGCCAGATGAAAAGAGAGGGAGAAGGAGGGGAGAATAGAGACCCACAGAGAGGGCTAGGGAGAGGAGGAGGGAGAGGGAGGGCGGGAGAGAAGGGGATAGAGTGGGAGGGGGGAGAGGGAGGGGGAGAGGGAGGTGTATACTGAACATGGGCTGCAGGAGGACCATGAATCAAAATACACAAACGTTTAGAAACGTGTGAGGAGAAAGGAGGGGAGAGGAGAGGAAGAGAGAGGAGTGGAAGGGGGAGAGGAGGAGCGGAGAGGAAGGGAGAAGAAGAGAGAGGAGGAATGGAGGGGGAAGAGGAGGAGAGAGCAGCGGAGAGGAAGGGAGAGTAGCGGAGAGGAAGAGAGAGGAGGGGAGGGGCAAGGAGGGGAGAGAAGGGGAGAGGAGGGGAGAGGAAGAGAGAGGAAGGGAGAGGAAAAGAGAGGAGAGGAAGAGAGAGGAGGAAAGGAAGGGGGAGAGGAGGGGAGAAGAGAAGAGGGAGAAAAGGGGAGAGGAGGGGAGAGGAAGGGGGAGAAGGGGAGAGGAGGGGAGGGAAGAAGAAAGGAGAGGAAGAGAGAGGAAGCAAGGAGGGAGGAGAGGAGGAAAGGGGGGGGCGGAAGAGAGGAAAAGATAGAAAGGGAGGAGGGGGGACGAGGGGAGAGAAGGGGAGAGGAAGAGAGAAGAAGAGAGAGGAGTAGAGAGGAGGGTAGAGGAGAGAAGAGAAAAGAAGGGGAGAGGAGAAGAAAAGAGAGGAGGGAGTGAAGGGGAGAGAATGGGAGAGGAAGGGAGAGAAAGGGAGAAGAGAGAGGAAAAGAGAGGAGAGGAAGAGAGAGGAGGGGGAGAGGAGGAGAGAGGAGGGGAGAGAAGAGAGGAGAGGAGAAGAGAGGAGGAGAGAAGGGGGGAGGAGGGGAAAGAAGGGGAGAGGAAGGGAGAGAAAGAGAGAGGAGGGGAGAGCAGAAGAGAGGAGAGGAAGGGGGAGAGGAGGAGAGAGGAGGGGAGAGGAAGGGAGAGGAAAAGAGAGGAGAGAGGAGGGGAGAGGAAGGGAAAGGAGAAAAGATTAGGGAAGAGGAGGGAGTCAAAGGAGAAAACAGAGGGAAGAGGTCTGAATGGACAGCAGCCTGCGAGAGAGGACTGGAGAGAGGCAGGGAGGAGGAAAAGAGAGTGCAGGGGGGGCAAGGAGAGAGACTGAACATGGAGGACAGAGCAGAGGACTAGACCAGAGAGCTGAACTATTTAGTCATCCACCTTAGCCCAACTCCAAAGCACTCTAGAGAGAAGATAATCATTACAAAAGATAGAGAAACACTGTATCATGACACACATCTCCAGGGCCCTTCTGTGCAGTTTGGAACTGCACCACCAGGTGGGGCTGCTGTAAAGGACAAGTGTACTTATGTTGCCCACACATATACTGTCAGAGAATGGGGGATGTCTCTGTGTCTCTAAGCCAACATAAGCACTTTCGATCTCTCTCATACTCTCTCTTTATCTCACTCTCTTTCACATACACACACACATTTTGCGCATTGAGCAGGTCAACTAGTTACAGCATAAGACATACAGTACCAGCAGCTTGTAACCTAGGATATGAACCTGGTGCAGCTAGTAACCTAGGAGATGAACCAGAAGAATCTAGTAACCTAGGAGATGTGACAGGAGCAGCTTGTCAGGTAGGTTCAATGGTGCATTCAAACGCTCATCTCCCAAACATGGATAAACATCAACAGCAGGAAATGTAGAGGAAGAGGAGAGAAAACTTGTGCGCTGACAGAGAGACAAACAGAGACTGGCAGGCTTGTAGACAGACAGACAGACAGACAGACAGACTTGCGAACAGACAGGAGCAGGGTGGGAGGGAAACCTGTCTCTAATACTGATTGGGTGGCATGGAGGGGGGGGGGGGGTTGTTCTGTAGTTGTAGCCACACCCCCATCACAAAGCTGCTTTCAGTGTGTTTGTGTGCAGGCGTCCGACCAAGACGTTATCTTATATTAGCATGCATCTAACAAGCAATCCAGATATAAGTGGAGCCAGTCAGTCAGTCTCAGTCAGTCAGTCAGTCAGTTTCAAGTTCAAGGCTGAGCAGTTAGTGACTTGGGCTATTAATCAGAAGCTTGCCGGTTCGATTCCCGGCAGTGCCCCGCAATGACGTTGTGTCCTTGGGCAAGGCACTTCACCCTACTTGTCTCGGGGGGAATGTACTTACTGTAAACCTCCTTACTATAAACCTCCTAAATATACAAAATAATAAACAATAAAGTATACTAAACCTATAATACACATAATATCCTATACTGACTTTATAATCTATATTAATTTAGAGACAAGTAGGGTAATATTAGTGCAATATTGCTGATTGTGCAACCAGTAGCTGAAAGTGACTAGAGTAGTGTCGACAGTGTATCAATGTCGATATCAATGTTCATTCAGAAGCCTGATGGCCCTTGGAAAGAAACTGTAGTCCAGTCTGTGTGTGCGAGACCAAATGCTGCGGTAACGCCAGCCAGAAGACAACGAGTAAAAAGACTGAAGGATGGGTAGTAACAGTCTCTTAGAATCCGGCCATCTTTCCTGTGTTTGTCTGTCTGTCAGTCAGTTAGTATGCTCATTGTGCCCTTCAATGGAAGCCAGAGAGCTGTGTAATCCAGGGGCAGTCTGGATGATGTGACACGTCGGATTAGGAATGTGTGTTCATGACCACATGTGTGTTGCGAGCAGCTATGATTGGTGAATTTCTGTGGATTATTATAGGGCCTTGTATTTGAGATGCAGGGATGGACTGTAGGGCCGGACAGTAGGGAGAAGAGGAAAGGTGGAGGAGAGGTGGAGGGGAGGGGAGGAGAGTGGAAAGGGGGGGAGGGGAGGAAGGGAGATGGGGAGGAGGAGGAGAGTAGAGGAGATGAGAGAGGAGAGGAAAGGAAAGGAAAAGAGAGGAAAGGAAAAGATGAGAGTGTAGAGGAGAGGAGGGGAGAGAGGAGAGGAGGGCCCAGATGTCACGCTCAGCGAGGGAGTGGAGGATGTTCCTGTCTCTTCTTCCTGCTTGCCAAGGAAACCTCCGGTCTGGGCCCCGAACCAAGACCCTGCAGCCTGGCTGGATCCTGGCCCAGCAGCCACACCACCTCAGGCCCAGGGCCATGCTCTCTGTCCCAACACAAACACAGCTCCACAGAGTTCTCGATACTACTTCATGATTTTCAGATTACAACAAGTGAGATTAGGACGTTGCAGAGCAGGCTATGCTAAAATTGTATGCAGCATGATTGACAGCGTTCATGCCGAGTGGATTAAACGCGCTGTCTAGAGAGCTTGGTCACTAAGCAGCTGCTCTCCTCTGAGCTACGCTGTTTCAATCAATAAAAAAACGACTTCTTCTATGGTAGGCCTACTGTTCCTTAATCACTTCCTGTAACAGACTGATTTAGCCAATTCTGGTGTAAATCACACTCCAGACATACACGACAGGAGTATGGTATCGTTGTCAAACCTAATGCATAGTATGTATTTATATAAACTGCATATTTTAAATAATTCTGACATAACTTTCATCACCATTGAACCAGAAGCTTCCACGTAGCCTACAACACGCACTATATAGACGTCGAATAACGTACCTGTGTCACTGCTTCCTGTATGCTGGAAGTCTTCAACACGTGCAAGGGCCCCAGGACTTTTCCGTTTCTTCGACATTTGGCGCTCTTTGTTTAGCAATGACGCCCGGGTCCTTCGGTGTAGCGCAAGCGAGAGGAGGTGTGTAACAAGATGCTAGCAGCAAATCACAGTTGGGTTCGTGTACCAGTCAGAGGTTGAAGAGAGCAGAGGTCCTGATAAACGTCAGTATTGTTCATCCAGACCTCTTCTCTTCTTCACTGTTCTCTCTATTCTCCCACCTAGACCAGTGTGTTTCCGACCAGTTCAGACTGAGGAAGTTGGCAGGTGCGCAAATGCCCGGTCACCGCAGACGTACGGATTGAGGTACTGTCGGTGACAACAGCGGTAATATAAATGTCCGTCTTCGGGGAGGCGATAGGCTTATCTTTTTTCTCTGACAAACGAGAAATGTTGCAGCGGAGGTGATTTGTTGATCACGTGTGTCCCGGCGTATTCTGTCCCGTGCTGGGTGGGAAATTACGCACGAGAAGTAATTTGCGCCCTTTCATGACTCCGAGACAGACTAGCGGCTCAAACACGCACTTTATGGTTAACATTGTTTTCATTTCCTTAAAATCAGTCACCTGGATGTTTCTCGTTTCATGCGTGAATCTCTGGCGCGCTAAAATGACACGTGCAAAAGCCAGGGACCTGTGGAGAGCACAGGCCTGCAGGCTCACAGGTGTGATGTTAGTCTACATGACGTACTCTCCCCTTCTCGCTCTCGTTCATACTAACAACTGACTCTTGCGGAGGTAAGGCAGCAGTCCATCTAACATGACTGACCGGAAACCCTATGGTGTCCATTTGGCACCCGCGCGCATTATGATTGTTGTGACACGGCCAGGGAGCCATGGGTGAAAGATGCCAACATCTGGCGCACGCCTCTTCAGATTTCTTCCTTCCGTGCCGGTCCGCCACACAGCACCGGGAACCCCGCTGGGAGAAGAGTAAACAGCTTTGCTCTTTTCCTCTTCTTGGTAAAACGCGCCGTCAGTCCGTGGACGTGTGTAGAACACTCCGCTTGTCTTCTGAGTCCTTTTGTAAAACTTCTTAATCCTGTTGCTAAGGAAACATAACTCGACCAAACGTGCATGGTTTAGCGCCTGTCTTTAGCGACCAGGTTTAAGGCAGCGAAACAATGTCTTTATCTTCTCCGCCTATGCAGGCAGATGTCCGTCTCACTAAAAGGTACTTAACACAGCAACTTGAGGTTTGAGACAGTAAGTAAGTGGTACGCTTCGCGAGACGCTCCGGGGGTGGCTCCCTCGTTCTGGAAGGGGCAATGACGTCAGTGGCTTTTTATTTAACCGTTTTTTTCCTTGGTCTTTCTCCTCCCGTAAACTACCTGTGTCAAGGCGACACTTTTAGATGAACTCCATGTAATAACCACCAAACCCATCATGATACTTGCGCTAAACACCAAGACCTTTACACACTGCTCACATAGTCCGGCTATGAATCGACCCATTCAACCGACTGTTTAGGTACTTTACCGAGACCTAAATATCTTCAGATGTGAGCAAACAAAGAACCATAAACAAAAGGTAATCATAACCTGCTTCATCCCTCTCTTCTGCTTTTAATCCCGTTCATGTGTACAGCTACTGGTTTCTCTGGAGACATGCTCGAGTCTAGCCACCTGTTGAGCTTTTAGTCATCTAGACACACACACCCCTACACGCACACACTTTTCTTTTTCCCTCAGTCTCTCCCTTTTCTCTCTCTCTCTCTCTCTCTCTCTCTCTCTCTCTCTCTCTCTCTTTCTCTCTCTATCTCTATCTCTATCTCACTCACTCTCTCTCTCTCTCTCTTTCTCTGACCAACAACCCATAATTGTTTCATGACGCAAATTGATTGTTTAGTTTCTCACGTCTTCAATTGATTTTATGTGGTTTCATGGGAGTCTCTTTTGAATTTTTCGAAGTGGCATACAGTTGCGTTTATGCCAGTGACGCTCGTCTGCCGTATTTTCTGAGGGCAAACACGCTCGGTGCTCCGCGGCCCTCCCCCTTCTCCCTCTCCCCACTTCTCATTCACTGCAGTACTGACGTCAGAGCTGCTTGCGTCAATGCCGGGCTCTAACAGAGAGAGCTGTTTTTCAATAGGATCCAAATGGGATTATTAGGCTTGGAGAGAGAGAAAACTGCCTTCGGGGCTTTTTAGGTTTAAAATAAAAAAGGTCTGCTTTATGCTTTGGTTTTCAGATTTAAAAAAAGGCTTGGGCCTCAATACACCTAGCCTAAGGTTTAAAGAGGCATTTTAGGAACACTGACTTGTTTCTTTGTCAATGTTAGTCTGCCTGGTGTTAAAAATCAGTTCAAATGCCAGGGCTGCTTGAGTAGGAGTATGAATGGTCTCATGATCAGAAAGAACCAGATATGGTCTCCAACACCTTCCTGACGACTTTACCTGTAATTACAACCCACATTCACCCCTTCTCCTTCCCACGTTCACCCTTTCTCCTTCCCCTCTCTTCATCCTATTCCCCCCTCCCCCCCCTGTTGTGATGCGAGAGATGCAGCCCATCATACAACCATGCATCAGCGTCATCACCAGCGTCATCACCAGCGTCATCACCATCACCCTCAGCAGCGTGAAGAGCAGCCCTCGTCACTCCTTTCAGCATGTCAATAGAGATGTGGACTTACATGCGGTTGGCTGGCTAAGATGATGACAGGCCTGTGATTGGCTGGCTAGAAGAGCTGAAAGATGGCAAGGTCTATTTGAGGGGGTAGACAGACAGACAGACAGACAGACAGACAGACAGACAGACAGACAGACAGACAGACAGACAGACAGACAGACAGACAGACAGACAGACTGGCAGGCAGCCGGGCATGCAGGCGGGCAGGCAGGCAGTTAGGCACAGACAGACAGAGAGGCAGGCAGGCATGTCAGAATGACAGGCAGACAGACGGGTACACTAACAGAGACAGACATGAATGTCTGAATAACTGTGTTTGTGCATGGATGTAATACATAGGTTAGTGCTGCCCTCTGCAGGGGGTATGTTGTCACTACACTGTGCCAACACCTAAATGTAAAAAATCTTTTGTTCAGGTATGAAAAATGTTTTTGTGTAGTATGTCAATAAAAAATACAAACTTTGAGTTGGTTGTCACATTATAACAGGTGTGTGTGTAGCACTGTGGTACAGTGTTAATCCACACATACTGTGTATTGTAAATATACATACTAGTGGTGCATAGATTTCTTTTTTTAATCTAGCCCTCCTGTTGTGTTCTGGTCAAAATGGACCGATTTACTAGTTTTCTCCCTGAAAAAAATGTAGTTAATTTATTCTGATTGCCATAAGGTTCCATGACTTTGTCCACACAGGGTATCTAAACAGCCCCCAAAAATATTTAGGAATTTCATAAAAATGTGGGTGTTTTATTTAACTTTTGTACACCTGTGGTGTTCCCGGTCAAAAATGACCGGTCATTCAAAAAATGGGTAAAACTAAGATGTATTTTATAAAATGTTGTTCAGGCACACACCCATACAACAAATGGACACACTTAACCTCCCAGACCCAACATGCACATGTGTTTGAGTACAATATGCACACACACACACACACACACATACACACACACACATACACACACACACATACACACACACACACACACAGAATATGATCCAGACGAAGAGACAACCGATGTTGTACAATCTAGTGATGAGGAAGAGGGCCCTGCTCAGGTGGTTGTGACAGTCCTGTTCAAGAATGGGAGTTTGTGGTTTGTTCTTCATCCCCACTTGAGTGGAGAAGTCGACTGTCGACTGAAAATGACATAAGGATGACCCCAGGGCCAACCAGATATGCCATCTCCCGGGTTGGTGACATAAAATCCTGCTTCAAACTGTTCCTGACAGAGTCCATTAAAACCATATAAACATGACTAACTTGGAGGGTAGATGTGTTTACAAAGACAACTGGAAGGAGATAGACCCGACCAACATCCAAGCGTACATATTCAAAATAATCCACATATTATGCTTCTTTCACTCAAAGATGAGTTGCATACAATTGTGTCAATGAGGCCTACATACCATAAATGGCAAACAGAAGTTTAAAACTTGTAGTGTTTGCAAGAACTTAAGTTGCTAAAAAGATGTAATACAATATTAGTTGATAATATATGTATTTTTATGGAATTATAGTCAGCTATAATGGGGCGGTCACTTTTGACCGGGAACACAAAAGTAGCAACAATAAACGAACACAACAGGAGGGCTAGACTAATCTCAGTGTAATCTTGGCGTTAATCTAGATTAATGTGGATTAAAATGGCTCATTTGAATTCCGCCGAAGGCATTGAGAATATGTGTGCTACCCAAATAATGACTAAAAGTAAGTCTTTGAGAACGGGTTTCTCCAGCCAGGTGGTGCATTAGACCAGGGTTCACCTCATGTTTCCAAAATGCATCACAAACTGCTTGAGAAAGATTATGACTATGATCATTGGTGATGAAAATAAATTATGTTCAATAAGAGGTAGCCTACTTGTGTTTATTAACTGTTTATTAGATTAGTTAGCTTGGCTGATAGAGCTGTGCTGACGGGCTTGCCTCGGTTGCACTCAAACATCGTAGTTTGACGACGACTCTTCCCCTGCGCTACATCGGTGCTTGGCCCGGCATCTTCCGCATTAGCTAAGGGATGCTTTGCGTTTAGGTGATATTTGAGACTGGAAGAACTCCTACAGTAAACTAATTCCACATAGCACAAGGTGCAAACAACCTTAGTCTTCTCGAGGTTTCCATTGGGAAGCTTCTTAAAAATACATTTTCCCTGAAGCAAACCAGGCGGCTTCCAGTGGCGGATCTAAGGGGTGGCAAGGGGTGGCAGCTGCCACCCCAATAAAAAATACTGCCACCCCAATTATTATTATTTTTTTTATACTGACCTTCTGAGCAGTGAACGGGACTGCACCCGACTACATCAAGTCTCTCCTGCAGCCTTACACCCCCACCTGCCACCTACGGTTTTCTTCAGACAACCGCCTGGTGGTCCCACCGCTCAAGACTGCCAGGTCCCAACACAAGCTCTTCTCCTGCCTGGCCCAATGGTGGAACTAGCTCCCCACCTCCATCAGGGACACTGACTGTCTCCCCACCTTCAAGAAAAGGCTCAAGACACACTTGTTCCGGGAGTACAACGGCACTTAGGAAAGCTTGGCTGGACCTGTTTCCTCCAGGAGCACAATGACTTTTATTGAGAGACTTGTTGCCCTTGTAGGTTAGTTATAACGTAGTTAACTCTTGAACTCTTGTACTCGCTGTGAAATATTTTACTGTTGATTGTTCTTCTACAAGTACAGTCTTGCACTTTTTGGGGTTCATGTTGTTTTTAATTTGTAACTTGTACAACTGCATGCTCTTATGGGTCTTCCCTTTGGCACTTGTTTAGTTTTCACAATGTATGCTTCATGTTTTGGCTGCTTGCAATGTTTGGGACTACCTCGTTGTTATGATCAGTGACCTATGCTCTTTTGTAAAGCTCTCTCTTGGAAGTCGCTTTGGATAAAAGCATCTGCTAAATGCATAAATGTAAATGTAAGTAACCTATTTGAATCAATAACTCATGATCTCATTGGTAAACATTTTGCACATTGATACACCATGCCATGACTAATCCCCACACCAAGAAGGGCCCACATTTGACCATAGGGGGCGCCACAGGCCACGCCCAGTCATCATTTCAAAGTGATGGCATTTCCATCCCAAAGCCAAACAAAAAAGCCTCAATGAACCATAAAACCGCCATGATGGATTTTACTGTAGCCTAGACTGACAATTTTGGAAAACCTCCAAAATGATTCTTCTCTTTTGTTTTGTTTTTTTTACTCAGTTTTTATTTAACACACATAGTACAAAGAACACACGAGTTGAGATGCTTATGTAATTACAGTTGTCAGTACATTATATTAATTTACAGGCTAAATATAATTTTTTACTTATTTATGTAGTCTCATATATTTGTATATTCATTCATTACGATAAACATATTACACAGGTAATAAGAGAAACGGAAAAAAAGCGCAAAAAAATAATAAAAGGGTTCTTATAGTTGACGCCATGTAGTATTGGTGACCATTTTCTTGCATATTCTCAGTTTTGAATTGTAGTTTAGCAGAGATTTTTTCCATTACAAATACAATCTTTACCCTCTCCCTCCATTGCATTATGGTTGGGGGCTATGGCTTCAGTCAGGACGCTGTAATTGTTTTTGTTTTCCCTCAAAAGCAGAATCCTCAGGAAAGATCACAATTCTTCTTCTTTTGAACCAATTTACTTGAAAGTTTGTACAGATGTGTAGAATGGATGTCTTTCAATTTTCCATTTACTTCATGAACAATGAATACAATACAAAATGGCTGAAAGGGGTGTATTAATGTAAATGTGAGAGGCTTACGCATTCTATGGGGACACTCTAAAGTAAAGGAGAGGACAAATCCACTTCTCTTCTTCTCTAAGTATTTGGGTATAATTATACTTTAATATACAAATAAAAGACACATCTTTACAACTGCATTTTAAACTGTTGTGTAAATGTGTTGGTCAGCTGGTGTGATGACTCAGATGGTCCACATGGGAGGGTGCTAGTCTTCCTCTGAGGGGAGGCTGCAGCAGCAGCAGGAAAACAGTTTACGAACACGCCTGAAGAGTCCACGGATGCCTCCCATCTTACGCTTCATCAGAAGGTTCTGACTGACACCTGAAAAAGACAACACTTTGATTATTATTCATACTCTTTGCATGCCACAGGAGAACACAAATACGTCTTCACAAGAAACTCGAGGTCAACAAGGAGGCCTACACTCACCACGGTTCTCCTCTGGCACGTCTCTGCACACATCTCCCAGAACCTGAATGGTCTAGGGACACAGAACCATGTCAGAGAACAGAAACAACTTCTACCCTACAGTAGGAACCAAAGACATTATCCAGAATGAATAACAATACTTTGCAATGCCATTTATCATGATACAAAGTTGATATACCCCACCCCCCCTAAAAAAATTAAAAACCTACAACAAATTTTTCTGAACATCAATACATTGTTGTGTCTCACCATGGGGTGCTGGAGCTGGAGATCAGAAGTGGTTGCTGGGATACAGTCGATGACCACGCTTGGTTTCTCATCTGAGAGTTCAGGCTTCACCTTGGGAGCTTCCACCTCCAGCAGGATGCTCAGAGTCTCTTCTGAGAATTTGGATGCAGCAGTGGTGTTTGGAGACCTCGGGGAAGGCTGCACCTGGTCTGAGGTGACCTCAGTGATAACTGCCTTCATCACTTTATCACTGACTGGTTCCTGGAGAACGTCCTCCATGGCAACTGCAGGACCTCTGGCAGATATCTTGTAGCCAGCCTCATGACCTCTGGCCTGGGCAGACATCTTGTCGCCAGCCTCATGACCTTTGACCTGGGCAGATATCTTGTAGCCAGCCTCACGACCTCTGGCCCGGGCAGATCTTTTGGGGGCAGCCTCACGACCTCTGGCCCGGGCAAATCTCTTTGGGGCAGCCTCATGACCTCTGGCCTGGGCAAATCTCTTTGGGGCAGCCTCATGACCTCTAGCCTGGGCAGATCTTTTGGGGGCAGCCTCACGACCTCTGGCCTGGGCAGACACCTTGGGGGCAGCCTCACAACCTCTGCCCTGGGCAGACATCTTGGGGCCAGCCTCAGGAAGGTGGTCTTCCACTGTTAAGCCTTCGGTGATGTTGTTGTTCTGTAAACAGAGTATTCAAGTTTACAATTTGATTGGCACACATTATACACTGTGCCTGGCAATACATGCCAATGGATTTACAAGGAAATAGTGCGATGTTTATATTTTGCAATTCCTTTACCTTATGGCCCAGAGCTCTAGCTGCTTTCAGGAGAAGGTCTTTCATGGAAACTTCAGGGGTACCAGCTGTGGTAGCGATGTCACACATCTGGTTGGAGAAATCCTCAGGCACCCAGTCCCCCATCTTCAGCAAAAAGAGCATTATTTATATATACATGTTGCTGTAGGTGTCTCGAAATTGAACACATACCAATGCCAGAAAGGCTTTATCTTGAGATCTGTTTACATTTATGTACTGTGTGATATTAAAAACAAGACACAATTACAATACCTCCATTTCATCCACGATGGCTGAGATCACAGAACGAGTCACAGCCAGACCATCAAATTCTGTGCTGTCGTGTCCTATCAGCTGGAAGGATGTTAAGGCATGCTCAAACCTCTGGAAGATGGCAACCACCATGTTCTTCACCACTCTGTGAGTGATGGAACCCAGTGCTGAGACATCCTGGGGAGTGAGCACAGAGCTGGCTGCATCCTCCACAAGTCTGAAGACATCTACAATGGCTGCCTTGGCCCACCGTCCCTCAATGGAGGTGAGGCCTGGCTGCTCAGAGCTGAACAGTGATCCCCATAGCTGATCTTCTCTGTCCTCCAGGAGGTAGTTGAGAGTAGCTGTCACCAACTCAGGCACCAGCTTCTCAGCTGTTTGGAGCAGCATTGATGTACTTGTTGGCACCTGCTCGTTTGGAGACCCTGCATCCCCAGCAGGTGGAGATGACTCCCGCTCTCCCTTCGTGTCATGCACGGCGCCACACGCCAGGTTGGAAAACAGGGGGAGGAGGAGATTCCTGACCTCATCTTCGGCTGACGGCCTGATCATACACAGGAACATCTCAAGTCCCTCCAAGGTGACCTAGAAGAACGGGGGAGAGAGAGGGAGAGAGAGAGAATTAAATGGTGAGAAGTCCACTCTCCCAGGATTTTCCCGGGTGTCTCACGAGAAAACCTCCCGATGTTGTCTCATAGCCTACCTTCCTCCCAAACTGCTTAGAGAGACGTCGCTCCTTATCCAGTTCTGTAAAGACCTTTTTCTCAATCCCCTCCAGCACAGGACGACGGAGGACATGTTGAGGTCTACAGAAGTGGACATGTATGACTGGACATACATTTTCAGTGAACGTTTTAGAATTGTAAAAAGTGAGAAGCGTAAAGCTTGCTTACGCTGGTCCGAATCCTGCCTCTCTCAACAGCAAATCTTTAATATGCTCCAAGTTGACCTGGTCAGAAACATCTCCCAGTTTCTTGAGGATCAAGAACTGTCGCATGATAGTTTTCTGCAAGATACATACTGAATTTACTGGTGTATGGGAATGGTTGTAGTGATACTCATGCTGCCAGTCAAAAAGTACAATATTACCTGTCCAGTATACAAATCCATCATAGGATTCATCATCAAGCAGACGACTACGACTGCCCTGGAGAAATACATAATAAAAATGTTTTGAATCAACATTTGTTACCCAAACGTTACACATTATTAGATCAAATGTAGGCCAAGAAGTAAACATTTTGACAATTTGAAAACAATCAGTAATATTGCGGAAATCCGACGTAGGCTTCGACCAAGTGTTAGCGTGACAGAGAAAGGTTGGCCTGCCTGAGAGATAATCCTGCATGCTAGGCAAGCTTAAAATAATACGAAACGATTTGAAATACCTAAATGTAAAAGTCAAATCTTAAATAAATGTGTGTGAAGCCAGTGCTAACCTCCAATAGCCGTGACGGGTGAGACATTTGGTTGTGTTAGGCAGCCATAATTCTCAGTTTTTAATTGTCCTTTGACAAATGAAACCGCGCGACATAACATATAATTCAGTTTTACATGATGTGACTAATGAGAGTACTTACCTCACACTAAGAAGCAAAAAATGAACCGTTGATTGGGATAACTTTTGAAAACTTTTCAATTAAATACAGTTAAGCGCACTAAATAGGTCGTTTAACGTTGTTGATTCGCCAGTGAATGATTATACTGTATCAAAGTATCAAAGTTCTAGATGCACTTTTTGGAATGTTGAATAACATTGTGACACTTTTATTATCATCCGTGGCCTGATGTGACGATAATGTCGACATTGTGCATAATGTCCGTTTTAATGTCATACAAATATTATATCAAAGGGGGAAAGCAAGGCCGTAATCATAATACATTTTGGGGGGGACACATCCCCCCCCATTATTCAAATCTGGTCAAAATGTCCCCCCCCAATATATTGATATAAAAATATGAATTTGCTACGCTACGACAGGCAACCACCCACGCTGTCCAAAATTATCATTAAAAAATACATTCGTCCCCCCCAATGTTGACTCAATGGCTACGGCCTTGGGGGAAAGGCATGCAATATACGGATTCCTCTGTGTTAATTGATAAGCGTTGGCATAGCATACGTTCAATTTGGTGGCCCATGAAATACTGGTTCAAATTATTTTTTCCAAATCTATATCATGTTCAGTACCACAGTGTATTACAAAGCGTATTTAGCATTCCATGAAGCGGGATGGTGGGATAGGATTCCAAGTACCTAGACTGAATAAAAGATATCAATTCATCTCATGTGATTTATTTGGGGTTCACAGTGACCTCAGAGGATTGTCGGGGTTTAACTTTTATTCCATGAATGTATTTCTCACTGGTACTGACCCATGATAACGTGTATGCTCACAAATAGAAACACATTAGGAGGGAATATTAAAAAGTTCACTTTGGTTTGAAGAAAAAAGCTCATTAGTGCATAGTGTTAACAACATCTCTATTGTTTCGTATTTAGGATTCTTCCGGTAGGGAGAGCCCTATTGTATTTGTTAGTGTTCTTCATTATTATTCAAGTATGACCGAGCACCACCTCCAGCTGAACCTCGCCAAAACAGAACTTCTCATCATCCCGGCTAGACCCTCCATCTCCCACGATCTGTCAATCACCCTGGGATCTGCGACGGTGACCCCTTCATCCTCTGCCAGGAACCTTGGGGTTACCATGGATGACAAGCTCTCCCTCACGGCCCTTGTAACTTGTATAACTGCATGCAACTTCCCTTTTGGCACTTGTTTAGTTTTTTCACAATGTATGCTTCATGTTTTGACTGCTTGCAATATTTGGGACTACCTCGTTGTTATGATCAGTGACCTATGCTCTTTTGTAAAGCTCTCTCTTGGAAGTCGCTTTGGATAAAAGCGTCTGCTAAAAGCATAAATGTAATGTAAATGTAGCAGACGCTTTTGTCCAAAGCGACTTCCAAGAGAGAGCTTTACAAAGTGCATAGGAGACCCAAACATTGCGGGTAGCCAAAACATGAAGCATACATTGTGAAAAAACAGTCCCAAAAGGAAGAACCATAAGAGCATGTAGTGAAACAAGTTACAATTAAACAACATGAACCTCAATCTTTCCATGGAAAAATATTATTTGTATATTACAGAACATTTCAATAAATAATATTAATGTTTAATTTAAACTACAATGTTCTAGCCTAATCATTTACCATAGGGAGTACTGTACCACCCTACTTTGGGTTTGATTTGCCTCCAGGAGGCCACCCAACAACTTCCTTCTGCCACCCCATTGCAACCTCGAATGAAAATCTCTAGATCCGCCCCTGGCTTCCTAGCTGCATCCATGTTAACACGTCACGTTTGACGTGCTAATTTCAAACACAAGGCATACACACAGGTTCGAAGACTCGTTCTTGCCCCCTACAGTGCAATTTGGCTAGGTGCACATCCGCGCTAAAATACAAGTTGAAAGTCATCATAGCTTGCGTAGTATAGACCCAGCTCCCAACCCAACTTTGAGAATAGATTAACGGCGATATTTTTTTATCGCGGGATAAGAGTCCCACATTAACGCAGCACGTTAACGCCAATAACAGCCCACCACTAATACATACACACACACATACACAAACTGTGTGTGTGTTCTTCCAGATAGGTAGTTCTCCAGACACAATTCTACTGTAATTTAATCATTTTTCATGCACAATTGTCATACAAAAACACAATATACCTTATGTACACAGTGACCTTCACATGGAGAAGACGATATAATTATAATTAATATTTACACTATCGACAATACTTTTTGATATCAACAATATAAATCTTTACATTTAAAACAGAATTCAATTTATCAGCCAGTTTAATCCCTGCTTCCTTTTTCAAACCAGCATGTCAGTGTTGACATCTCTTTATCATGGGAACACAAGGTGTTCCACATGGTGTTCCACATCTGGTTAGAATAATGTAGATACTGTTGTACATTTTCTGCATTTAATATTTTCAACATTTTATATTTAAAACTCTCATATGTTTATCGTATGCACCTTCCTGCGATAGTAGAGTCCTTGTTTGTGCAAACTTACTTGTCAAATTAACCTGATTCTGATTTGGATGGAAGTTCTGACCGAGCAGCGTTGTTGCTGTATTGTTCTACAGGTCCAGGGAGGGGTCCAGAGAGAGGGACTAGTTCTACAGGTCCAGGGAGGGGTCCAGAGAGAGGGACTAGTTCTACAGGTCCAGGGAGGCGTCCAGAGAGAGGTACTAGGACCCCCCCCCTGTACTGCCCCCTACAGGGCAGTACAGGAAACATCACCAAGACTACACCACTGGTGTAACAGCTGAGGAGAAGGTAGTGGTTGAGGTGGTGGTTGAGGAGGAGGTGGTTGGGGAGGTGGTGGGAGGGGGAGTAGTAAGGAGAAGAAAGTGTTTGTGGTGGGACCAGAACAAGCCTGTGGTGGTTGTGGTGTTTGGGAAGAGGAGCATGAGGAGGAGTTTTCCAGGGTCACAGAGAGGGAGGACTGACAGGAGTCCAGGCGGAGGTGTGGTGTGTGTGTGGAGAGCTGTCGTACTGGCCGCTGTCCTGCAGGTCCAGGCTGCTGTCATAAAGCGGAGAGCCAGAGGGGGGCGCTGTGACCAGGCTGGGGTAGTAGGAGGAGCCACACAGGAACTGGGAACCCAGGCAGTTAGCCAAGCCCCCTCCTGACTGGGAGAATGGGGGGAGGGAGGGGCTGCTGACAGACCATAGGCTGGTGTACTGACTGGGGGGCAGATGGAGGAGGAGTTATCTTCAATTCGTTTCCATGTAATCTTCATATGACTGTCATGACATTGATCCAAGACACCAACATTGATCCCTTCACAGAGGAGTGGAGGAGGAGAGAGAGAGGGAGGAGAGAGAGGAGGAAGAAGACATGTTGAAGAGAAGGAGAGGTGGAGGAGAGGGAGAAGGATGAAGACATGTTGAAGAGAAGGAGAGGTGGAGGAGAGGGAGGAGAAGAGAGAGAGAGGGAAGAGAGAGAGGAGGAAGAAGACAAGTTGAAGAGAAGGAGAGGTGGAGGAGAGAGAGGAGGATGAAGACATGTTAAAGAGAAGGAGAGGTGGAGGAGAGGGAGGAGAAGAGAGAGAGAGGGAAGAGAGAGAGGAGGAAGAAGACAAGTTGAAGAGAAAGAGAGGTGGAGTAGAGGGAGGAGGAGAGAGGCGGAGGAGAGGTGTTGAAGAGAAGGAGACGAGGAGGAAGAGGAGGGTAGAATCCACGGACCTGTTGTTCCCAGGAGGGGCGCTGTGTGCTGTGGGCAGCAGGGAGGGGTGGGAGTTCATCTGCAGGCCCCAGCTCTCATGACAGGGCAGCAGGGAGGGGTGGGAGGATGTGCTGTCACTGGAGCCAGCTGGACGACAGACACACAAACAGGCAGACAGACGGACACACAGACAGGCAGGAAAAAGGGCAGGCAGACATGGAATTAAATCATCTCTCCTGGTTGTGCTGGTGTACATATCCAACACCCGTGTCTCCTGGTTGGGCTGTGTGAACAGCCTCCTCCCTGGACAGTGTGTCTGCCAGCCAGCTGTTTACAGCTACGACCCTGTGCTCACACAAAGGCCAGAGGAATGCCAACCATCCTGGTCACACAGACATGTTTGACTTTCTGGTTAATGGCAGGGAGGACAAGGAGAAGCAACAACAGGAGGACACACACACATCTGTGGGCCTCAGAAAGAGGTGGTCCTCTGTGTGTGTGTGTGTGTGTATTTGTCAGGTGTCATTGTGTGTATGCCTGATTGCCTGTTTGTGTATATACGTTTGTGTATATACGTTTTCTGTATATTTGTATGTATGTATGTATGTATGTATGTATGTATGTATGTATGTGAGTGTTTATGTTTATGTGTGTGTACAGGGTGCTCACAAGCAGAGCTGGTTCTGGGTTTGTGTGTGTGTGTGCAGGGTGCTCACAAGCAGAGCTGGTTCTGGGTTTGTGTGTGTGTGTGCAGGGTGCTCACAAGCAGAGCTGGTTCTGGGTTTGTGTGTGTGTGTGCAGGGTGCTCACAAGCAGAGCTGGTTCTGGGTTTGTGTGTGTGTGTGCAGGGTAGTCACTAGCAGAGCTGGTTCTGTGTGTGTGTATGTGTGTGCAGGGTACTCACTAGGAGAGCTGGTTCTGGGTGTGTAAGGGTTGCAGTAGGGCGCAGAGCGATGGTTTCGCAGGGGGGAGTATCTTTCACAGCTGTGGGGGGAGGACAGAGACAGGGGCCCCCCGACCTGACCCTGGGGGCTGGAGGAGGGGCACCGTGACCCGGTGCTGGGCAGAAACCAGCCACTCACTGGGGGAGACAGGCAGTCACACTGGGAATAAGTAGACACACACACACCCATACACACTCTCACAGTGGGAGTAACTACACTCACACAGGGAGTCAGATGGCTGAGCGGTGAGGGAGTCGGACTAGTAATCAGAAGGTTGCCGGCTCGATTCCCCGTCGTGCCACATGATGTTGTGTCCTTGGGCAAGGCACTTCACCCTACTTGCCTTGGGGGGAATGTCCCTGTACTTACTGTAAGTCGCTCTGGATAGAAGCGTTTTCTAAATGACTAAATGTAAATGTAACTACACTCACACTGGGAGTAACTACACACACACTTACAGTGGGAGTAACTACACACACACACACACACAAACACAGTGAAAGTAACTACACGCACACACAGTGGGAGTAACTACACACACACACAGTAAAAGTAACTACACACACTCACACTGGGAGTAACTACACGCACACACAGTGAGAGTAACTACACACACACACAGTAAAAGTAACTACACACACACACTCACACTGGGAGTAACTACACGCACACACAGTGAGAGTAACTACACGCACACATCCACACTGGGAGTAACTACACACACTCACAATGGGAGTAAGTGGGCTGCTGGCTGTCCCTGGGGTCCTCTAGGAAGTCCTTGTGGTCAGTCCTGAGGAGGAACACAGGACTCAGAGCAGCCGACACAACACATTGTTACCTCAGTGTTACTGATAACTGCATTATCATAGCTGATATTATCTGACTGTGGCACTCTGGTCAAATCAAATGTATTTGTATAGCCCTTTTTACACGCAAGCATGTCACAGAGGGCTTCACATGCGCCCATAGAACTGCCCCTCAACCAACCTAAACCCTCAAGGAAAAACTCCCAGAAAAACTCCCAACAGGAGAAAAAATGGAAGAAAGCTTGGGAGGAGCAATTCAGAGAGGGATCCCCTCCTCCAGAGACTCTGGTAAAAATACTGACCGTTCTTCAACTCCAACCACTGTTATACTGAACGGTGCAATTCTGATTCTGGATTATCTGCTGTTTTATATGAAGTATTTGTAATTGTTAGCATCTGCTAAATGATGATGCAACAAGAATGACAAATATATATAATGTATTATTAATCTATCTATATATCTGTAAAATCTCCAACAATGTATGCCCTCTCATAATGTTCCCTAACCATAACCCAAACAGCAAATAACATTTTCCAAAGCAGTCAACAGTCAGACCTCTCTTTGACATCCAGAAATGCCTTGGCAAATGGGTTGAACTTGATTTTCAGAGCAGTGATCTGAAAATACCAAAATCAATGTAATTATTAGACAAAATTCATTAGAAAACGAAACGTTTTTGATCAAATGTATTGAGTTTCTCTTCATTGGGACAATATCTGAAGAATATGAAAACAGAAACCATTGATGTCCAGATACCTCCTCGTTCTGATATGCCGTGACGGCGATAAACTGGGTCTCCGGGAACGAGTGGCTCGTGATCATCCTCTGCGGGCCTCCGACTCGCACGATGTGAATACGTGGCTCATACTTGTGCAAAGAGTTTAACATGACCTAAAACCAATATATATTTGTTTATTTTATATACGTATATATTTATATAAATGTATTGGATGTAGAATCATACAATATTTGTAGCTGTTTACATTAAATAATGTACCCTATATGTTTTAAATAAACCCCAAGGGTAAATAGACTTTGTTAGACTAAGGACCGATAGTCAATAAAAGTCAATTAGCCTAAGTAAATATGCAATAGGCCTACAATATATATAGTTAATAATATGGAATAAAGTTTCAGATTTCTTACCTGGCCTCCCCCGTTTAGTTTGTTGGTGAGTTTGACTTTACTGAAGGACACCGGAGCTTTCATCCAGTGCGCTCCGAAGTTGGGCGAGTCGGGATGTATGTACACACAACTTGGAGTCTGGGGCTCGGGCTTGCCACCGGGGACCCACTCTCCGTTAACGTACTTCCACCGGTAGTTGTCGGCGGCCACAAAGTCCAACAGGATGGAGTACATGGCGTTGGGGTCGAGCCCGGAGATATTAACTTTTAGCACGGGAAACATCCGCCTAGAAATCATGATAGTAGAATAAATTAAATATCAACACTAATAGGTTATATATTGAGTAGGTTGTAGCCTATCTACTAGATTAAATCATGTGTAATGAGGCCTGTTTAAACTAGAGGACGTAGTATGCTATTTTCTAGTCGTCCGTTAACTTATCCTAAACCACATTAAAAATGGATGCAACTTTTGCTCCCTTAAAGCCTAATTTTGATCTTGCAATAGTCTGTTCAGAAGGCTAAAAGCTGTTTAAATATTTGTCGTTGAAATCTAAGCAATAGGCCTACCTTCCGTTTTTGGTAACTATCATTTCATTAGTGAGATCCTTGAACTTCTGCCACAATTCGTTTTCGTCCAAGCAAACTTTCAGATTTTGCTCCGTGGGATCCCCCTTCTCGCTGCCCGACTGAGGCTCCACGGCGCTGAGAAGGTGGTCTACCCGGTACTGGGGGCTCTTCTCCGGACAGTCACTGGCACCTGTGGCCATCCTGTTCAGCAGCTCCAGGGTGGAATGCTGAGGTGTGAGCATACCTTGTTTTTAAGAAAATGAAAGTTAATTGGTCTTCCTCGAAGCCTCAAAACAGTAATATTTCCAGGTTAATTCCAGTTAGGATTTTGAAGAAAAGCAACCTACATACATCTGCCGTTATATACCCCGTAGTGCCAGGCCGTTACCGGATAGGCTCACACCAGAGTACTGGTTGGCTGATCTTCGCTTTGATGTCTCCGTCGTGGTATGGATTGGTCTCGGGCGCGCATATCAATGGGGAATACACATTGTGTGAAGGTAATTGCCGGACGAAAATTTCGAATGAAGCCCCTTGCTTTATTCCTTCATTCTGTAAATATTGACACTCATATCAAAGTAACACACGCAGTTAGGAAGCATGCATTTAAATATTTTTTATTTTTATCGACAACGGTTACAAACTGCTCTATTCTGAAAGGATGGACCCCGCCTATCTCTAACTGAAGTCTGCTATCTGGTCTGTTTTTTGTCAAAAGCAAGTGGCAAGCACCTGCAATTTATATGTGTATTATACATAACATATACACTAATTTGATGTGCAAAATAATAACCCAACATCTCCAACAAGAACCATCTGAAATATTTTTTTATCCGAGACAGTGAAGTCAGATGTTTCTCTTTTCCAAATACTCTTTTACTGACAGTAAACTGGTCAAATCCAAATGTACAGGTTCATTGGTAATTGATTATTTGCTTTAATATATGTTCTTATACAGTCTTACAGTCTACAGTTAAAATATGTTTTCAGACCTCAATCCGAGTGATTGAAAAGATTCAGACACCATAAACGGAACTCATGATCCTTGCCAAATTAAATATCTGGCATCAAAATTGTCCTTTTCAAATGGGCAATAAAGGACAGCGTTGTGCGTCATCTTCATTGGAGGTGTGTGTCCTGGTGACGTCATCTTGGAGCCCTCAGCTTTCCTCATCCCTGGCATAGTTCCACCACAGCAGACCCCCTGCAAGCACCACCTGCACATGGTCACACCACACAGTCAACATGGAGGACAGCTCTGACAGCAGAGCCTTCCTGGCTGGCCTCTGTCGCTGAACAGAAGAGAAAACAACAACCCTTCCGGAGGTGTCTGACTTGACCCGTGAGCTGTGGGCTGAGTGCTTCAGTCTACTGAATCACAAGGTCCTCTCCTAAGGGACCCTTAGATGACAACTTTACATCTACACATAGAACCTGCTCATAGAGAGAGCCTTCTCTGGTCACAAACGATTCAGAGCCTGTGTTTGAGGAGTGTTTGGGTGAGATGGCTTACCCCGGAAGGGTTCCTCTCATACACGTCCTCCATGGATAGGGGGACTGGAGTGTGGCTCCCGCTTGCTGCCTCCCTAGCATCATCATGGCTGCAGGGCTGTGGTGCCTCCCCAGGACCCTCAGGGGGGGTACCACGCCCCTCTGCCTGGGGAGGGAGTGCACTGGTGCTCTGGCTGGGCTCTGATTGGTTCAGGCGAGGGAGAGGGTGAAGTCCTCCAGTGGAGCTCTTCTTCTCTGGTGTGGAGTAGATGTCTGGCAGGACACCCGGCTTCTGGTGAAGAAGAATATGACTTGAGAGTCCTTTCCTCTGACAGGTCAATGGGATCAATAAAACAATTTGGAAGAAAAAAGAAAATACACACATATTTATATATATACACAGTATATATTTATTCCAGTAAACAATAAGCTCCATTTCAGATTTATCAGGACAATTATTTGAGTCGGAGTATGACCTCTGGGTTCAGATATGAGGAAATATTTATTCTGTTTTTAACAAACACCAGTTGCCATGAAGACTGCTGCAAACAAACGGAGGGAGCAGTGCTAGGTGGGATGTTTGACGTTGTGCTGACTGCAGGTGAGCTTGTGTCCTGCTACTGACCCACTCCTGGTTGCTGGTCTGGGGCTCCCAGCTCACACAAGGCCTGTCTTTCTCCAGCAGGCTGCCCAGGAGAGTTCATACCACCCAGAGAAAAACAAACACCAGAGTTTACACACCAGCTGAAGGAAGACCTCATGATCTCTCTCTCTCTCTCTCTCTCTCTCTCTCTCTCTGGTGATGAAGGACATGGCCTGTGTCTGAGAGACGGCCATGTTGGTGAGGGACAGGGTGTACCTCTGAGAGACGGCCATGTTGGTGAGGGACAGGGTGTGCATGCGATGCAGCTTTATGGTGTAGAGCTGAGCTCTCCTGCTCTGCTGTGGAGGCTGAAGTAGGGTCTGAACACAAGACAACTTCCTCACACAACCAGTCTTGATTTCCAGCATGTATGTGTGATCCATAATGTGATCAGGAGGACTAAGCATGAACTCACCTCAGGCATACTGCTTTGCAGGTTTTTCAGAAAACTGGGTTGAAGGCTGTTAAATGTTGGAATCTTCACCTGTGTAGACACTGGGCATTAGTACATGAGCACCTGGATGAGAATCAGAGCAACCGGTGAAGGGGTAACCATGGTGATGGTTGTGGCAGATAACCGGAGTTGTTGTGGTGAGTGCTGTTCACCACATTCCTTGGGTCCTGTTTGGAACCACCACCGCACACAGCTCAACCCCCTCCCCCCAGTCTTCAGTCACTTACAATAGCTTTCCTCCTCTCACCACCTTCCTCTCTCACACACAGACTTCAACACACTTCAACACACACACACACACACTGTCAGCACAGGTCTGGGTGAGTAATGCTGCTGGCCCATGATCCTCTGGCCCGCAGTAGACCTGTCTCCATGCTGTTTACCTACCCTTCTCCTGGCCACCAAACCATCCTCCCCCCTCCCCAACACACATCCTCCTCCTGCCCCCCCCCCCCACTCTTCCTGCATCCCTCAACCCCGCACTCCTCCTGCCCCTGCCACAGTCACACCCTCACCTCTCCACACTCCCTCCTCTGCCCCTCCCCCATCCTGCTGTCCCCCAGTTGCCCCAGTCCTATTTGAGCAGCCTCATTCTCACACGGAGGAGTTAAAATGAGTGTTGCCTGTCTGCCTGGTCATTTATGCCCCTCTAACCCCTCGGAACCCCCTCTCCTATCCCCCCGCCCCTCCCTTCTCCCCTCCACTCCCTTCTTCTCCCCACCCCTCCCATCCATGATTATGTTTTACACCAGTGTTCCACATCTAACATGTTCACTAAAGTTGACTGGTTAATGTCTCTGTGTATGTCAGTATGTGTGTGTGTGGTTGCGCTGTATGTGTGTATGTGTGTGTGCATTGATGCGCAAGCGCATGCTAGCGTGTAAGTGCGTGCGTGAATGTGTGTGTGTGACACGTGTGTGTGTGTGTACTTGTGTATGAGTGTGTGGTTTGGTACTTACCCTTCTAGCCATCTGCTCTGTGGGATCCTGCTACAAGGTGGCACAAAACATAAACAGTTAAAGACAGTTAGAATTCACAGCTTCTAGACAGACAAGCCAAGCCCCCACACACACAGACAGACAGACAGGCCCAGCCCTCACACACACAGACAGACAGGCCCAGCCCTCACACACACAGACAGACAGGCCCAGCCCTCAAACACACAGACAGACAGGCCCAGCCCTCACACACACAGACAGACAGGCCCAGCCCTCACCCAGACAGACAGACAGGCCCAGCCCTCACACACACACACAGACAGGCCCATCCCTCACACACACACACACACACACACACACACACACACACACACACACACACACACACACACACACACACACACACACACACACACACACACACACACAGACAGGCCCAGCCCTCACACACACAGACAGACAGGCAATGCCCTCACACACACAGACAGACAGGCCCAGCCCTCACACACAGAGACAGACAGACAGGCCCATCCCTCACACACACAGACAGACAGGCCCAGCCCTCAAACACACAGACAGACAGGCCCAGCCCTCACACACACAGACAGACAGGCCCATCCCTCACACACACAGACAGGCCCAGCCCTCTCACAAACACAGACAGACAGGCCCAGCCCTCTCACACACACACAGAGAGACAGGCGAAGCCCTCTCACACAGGCAGGCAGACAGGCCCATCCAGGTCTGGACTGGGACTGAAAAACGGCCCGGGACTTTGAACAGGCCCACGACCGTGTATTATTATATATTTTATTGTTTTGCATTATGCTGCAGCCTTTTGAACGGCCGTTCGGGAAATCTCCCGATTCTCCCGACTGCCAGTCCGACCCTGGGCCCAGCTCTCACACACACACACACACAGACAGGCCCAGCTCTCACACACACACACACACAGACAGGCCCAGCTCTCACACACACACACACACACACACACACACACACACACACACAGGCCCAGCTCTCACACACACACACACACACACACACAGGCCCAGCTCTCACACACACACACACACACAGACAGGCCCAGCTCTCACACACACACACACACACACACACACACACACACACACACACACACACACACACACACACACACACAGGCCCAGCTCTCACACACACACACACACACAGACAGGCCCAGCTCTCACACACACACACACACACACACAGGCCCAGCTCTCACACACACACACACAGACAGGCCCAGCTCTCACACACACACACACACACACACACACAGGCCCAGCTCTCACACACACACACACACACACACAGACAGGCCCAGCTCTCACACACACACACACCCAGACAGGCCCAGCTCTCACACACACACACACAGACAGGCCCAGCTCTCACACACACACACACCCAGACAGGCCCAGCTCTCACACACACACACACACCCAGACAGGCCCAGCTCTCACACACACACACACCCAGACAGGCCCAGCTCTCACACACACACACACACCCAGACAGGCCCAGCTCTCACACACACACACACACACAGACAGGCCCAGCTCTCACACACACACACACACACACACACACACACACAGGCCCAGCTCTCACACACACACACACACACACCCAGACAGGTCCAGCTCTCACACACACACACACACACACACACACACACACACACACACACACACACACACACACACACACACACACACAGGCCCAGCTCTCACACACACACACACACCCAGACAGGTCCAGCTCTCACACACACACACACACCCAGACAGGTCCAGCTCTCACACACACACACACCCAGACAGGCCCAGCTCTCTCACACACACACACACCCAGACAGGCCCAGCTCTCACACACACACACACCCAGACAGGCCCAGCTCTCTCACACACACACACACCCAGACAGGCCCAGCTCTCACACACACACACACACACAGACAGGCCCAGCTCTCACACACACACACACACACAGACAGGCCCAGCTCTCACACACACACACACACACACACACACACACACACACAGGCCCAGCTCTCACACACACACACACACACAGACAGGCCCAGCTCTCACACACACACACACACACACACCCAGACAGGCCCAGCTCTCACACACACACACACACACACACACACAGGCCCAGCTCTCACACACACACACACACACACACAGACAGACAGGCCCAGCTCTCGCACACACACACACACACACAGAGGCCCAGCTCTCACACACAAACACACATACAGGCAAACACACACCCAGACAGGCCAGTGTCTCAAACCCACACTGTACACAGACACTACTCTCTCACAAACGCACAGAAGCACACACACACATGCACATACAGACAGGTTAACGGGATAGAAACCAGCAGAGCAGCTTGTTCTACAGCAGAGTATGAAGAAATGAGCAGGGATTCTCTCATCAGTCCCTGTAGTTCAGCACTCCTACTGTTCTGTACTGGATGGGCAAGTGTGTGTGTGCTTGTGTGTGTACGTGCATATGTGTGTGTGTGTACCTGTATGTGTGTGTATGTGTGTGTGTGCAGGTTAACCATTACAGTGTCAGCTCCTTGCTGCAGTAAAGGTAGTGGACTGTACTTCTGGCTGTTCTCATTCTACACATTGCTGTTACAGACGTGTGACATTTCTCACACTGGGGAGATCAAGACTGGGCCTGCTGTTACTGGTGAGGCCTTCCCCCTCTCCTCCTCACCTCCCTCTCTACTCCTGTCTTCCTCTACTTCCTCTCTCCCCCTCTCCTCATCTAACATCTCCTCCTCCCCTCTCTTCTGTCTTCTCCTCTCCTCTTGTTCAGCTCTAATTGGTTTTATTTCAGGGAGAAGGGAGGGGTATTTCTCGTAGGGGTGGGGAATGCTCCTTGAGGAAGAGCAGAGCTGGGGGGGGCAGATAGGGGAGGAGAGGAGGAGTGGATAAGAGGGCATGTAGGGGAAGAGGGGAGGTATGGAGGAGGGGGTGGTGGGGGCGGATGGGGAGGATTGGAGGTAGGAAGGAGGGGAAGGGTGATTATTCAGGGATCTTTCAGATGAGGAGGAAGCGTTTCATGGTTCTTGAACCACAAGGAGTCTCTGTAGAACCATACTTCAGGGGTTTCTTGTATTGGTCTATACAGCTGTCATTGAGAATGCATACTATTATTTCTGTACCATGTTGATAGGTGAGATGTGGTTACTTGTGGCTGCGCCTTGATTCTGACCACCAAAATACCGCAGAACTCTGCACTTGTGATCGTTGGTGTTCTGCTGTACATGTTGTTGTTCATGTCTCAATGAAGGTTCTGAAGTTTTACAGTGTAACTCACCTGGGCCTTAGGTGTCTTCTTATCTCTGTGAGGAGGAGGAGCAGGAGGAGAAGCAGGAGAGCTGCCCATCACTATCAATATCAACCAACACAAATCTGTCTCAGTACACCCCAAATAAACCTCTCCATACGGCAAACTACCCCTGTGTACTAACCCTAGACTCAGACACACATAACCACAGAGTACACTGTCTACTTACAGAGCTTGTTAGCAATGCTGATACACACTATGTAACTACACACATCCTCAAATAAACGGTTTGTCTGTCTGGTGACGTCTGTCTGAGCGCGATGGCTGTTGCTCAAAGAGCAGCAGTCTATGATCAGGACTTAGTTTACTTGTGGGGACAGAATAAACACTGAACTGTTGGTGTGTGTGTCCTGCTGGTCCCTCTGGGGCAGGGCTGGACCCCGCTGGAGGCTCTGCAGATCAGAAACAAGCGTGTGTTGGTCAATGAGCACGGCCCACACGGCATCATACAGCTGTCCCTTAAGTAGACCTTTAAACATAGAATATCACATATACAGTGCCCTCCAAAAGTATTGGAACAGTGAGGCGAATTCCTTTATTTTTGCTGTAGACTGAAAACATTTGGGCTTGACATCAAATAATGAACGTGAGACCAGAGATCAACGTTTCAGCTTTTATTTCCAGGTATTTACATCAGGATCTGATGCACAACTAAGAAAATATCACATTTTGTTTGAATCCACCCATTTGTCATGTGATCAAAAGTATTGGAACAGATATACTTAAAACATATTTAAGTGAATAAGACTTAATATTTAGTTGCAAATCCTTTGCTTTCAATAACTGCAGCAAGTCTGTGACCCATTGACGTCACCAAACTTTTGCATTCTTCCTTTTTGATGCTTTCCCAGGCTTTCACTGCAGCCTCTTTCAGTTGTTGTTTGTTTTGTGGGGTTCCTCCCTTCAGTCTCCTCTTAAGCAGGTAAAATGCATGCTCTATAGGGTTTAAGTCTAGAGATTGACTTGGCCAGTCTAATACCTTCCATTTCTTGCCCCTGATGAACTCCTTTGTTGTTTTGGCAGTGTGTTTTGGGTCGTTATCTTGCTGCATGATGAAGGCTCTGCCAATCAGTTTGGTTGCATCTTTCCTTAAATTGGCAGACAAAATGTTTCTGTAGACTTCCGAGTTCATTTTGCTGCTGCCATCATGTGTTACATCCTCAATGAAGATTAATGAGCCCGTCCCAGAAGAAGCCATGCAAGCCCAAGCCATGACATTACCTCCACCGTGTTTCACAGATGAGCTTGTGTGTTTGGGATCATGAGCAGTTCCTTTCTTTCTCCAAACTTTAGCCTTTCCATCACTTTGGTAAAAGTTAATCTTTGTCTCATCAGTCCATAAAACTTTGTCCCAGAATTTTTGAGGTTCATCTCTGTACTTTTTGGCAAATTCCAGCCTGGCCTTCCTATTCTTCTTGCTAATGAGTGGTTTGCATCTTCTGGTGTAGCCCTTGTACTTTTGTTCATGAAGTCTTCTGCGAACAGTAGATAGTGATACCTTCACTCCTGCCATCTGGAGGTTGTTGCTGATCTCACTAACAGTTGTTTTAGGGTCTTTCTTTACAGCTCTTACAATGTTTCTGTCATCAACTGCTGATGTTTTCCTTGGTCTACCTGTTCGACGTCTGTTACTTAGTACACCAGTAGTTTTCTTCTTCTTCAGGACATTCCAAATGGTTGTACTGGCTATGGCCAATGTTTCTGCAATGGCTCTGATTGATTTTCCATCTTCTCTAAGACTCACAATTGCTTGTTTTTCACCCAAAGACAGCGCTCTGGTTTTCATGTTGTTTTCACCTCTGAATACAGTCTGCATAGACAAAACCTATCTTACCCAATCTGAACCTGAGTGTAGACATTCAGTGGTATTTATTGATTGAATAATGTATGTAATAGGACACACCTGGGCAACAAAACACACCTGTCAGTCACATGTTCCAATACTTTTGCTCACGTGACAAATGGGTGGGTTCGAACAAAAAGGTGATATTTTCTAATTTGTGCATCAGATCCTGATGTAAATACCTGGAAATAAAAGCTGAAACGTTGATCTCTGGTTTCACATTCATCGTTTGATGTCAAGCCCAAATGTTTTCAGTCTACAGCAAAAATAAAGGAATTGGCCTCACTGTTCCAATACTTTTGGAGGGCACTGTAGCACTCAATTTCGTTTACTTTATAGATCCAGAACTTAATAGATTTGTTCCCGGGCGACACATACCTACAAGTATGTGTGTGTGTGTATGTGTGGTGTGTGTGTGTGTGATGTAGTTGTGCATGGAGATGTCTACCAGGTAGTATCTGCTCTTGGGTAGAGACGTCAGGAAGGACTCATCGTGGCGGAGAGGGGAGAAGGGCAGCCTCTGTTTCTGGCAGACAGACAGACACAGGCAGACAAGCAGACACGCAGACAGACACAGGCAGACAAGCAGACACGCAGACAGACACAGGCAGACAAGCAGACACGCAGACAGACACAGGCAGACAAGCAGACACGCAGACAGACACAGGCAGACAAGCAGACACGCAGACAGACACAGGCAGACAAGCAGACAGGCAGGCAGACACAGGCAGACAAGCAGACAGGCAGGCAGGCAGACAGGGCAGGCGGGCAGGCAGGCAGGGCAGGCGGGCAGGCAGGCAGGCAGGCAGGCAGGCAGGCAGGCAGGCAGGCAGGCAGGCAGGCAGGCAGGCAGGCAGGCAGACAGGTACAGAGAGATTACATGAGTTAGAGAGGGTGAGAAGGGAATGGGTTTATGAAGCAGATCTCAGGGTTGGGAACCTGAGCACATGCCACAAATCAAAAGTAAACATCCATCCACAGGAAGCCATTACCAGCAGTCAGGACCCATTAGAGCCCAGCGGGTGTCTGAAGATTTGCCTGCCCTGGCCAGACCCGGCATCTTCCACTGAGGAAACAATCCACCAGTTTCATTTGCTCAGCAATTTCTACCACAACAGTCTTACTGGTCAGCCCGTAAAAGGCTTTACAGCTCAGCCTTTGTCTCCCTGCAAGGTTATTAGAGGACCAGCCCACCATGGAGTGTACCGGAGTTTTATTGAGGGGGGGGGTCCCCAACTACCAGGCCACATCCACACCCCCAGCCCCTCCCCCTTGCGGATCTTGTGGGGTCAACCTCAGACACCTCGATGTGGGTATGCAGCTCTGTCTCCTGTTCAACACTTCAAGAGTTTCAACAATGTATTATCTCTGTCACATGTTCTATAATGCTTGGAAAAAAATACAACTGTGTGTGTGTGTGTTTCTATGTGTGTGTATGTGAACCACAGACACAGGTCTCGCACAAAGGTACACACAACGGAACATATTTCAGAAGCATTTAAGAGTACTACTGCAGTTCAAAGAACACCTATTATGTTCTTATTATTTAAAAAAAGTATCTGTAAGGAAAACCTATTATACATCTATTATATAAATACTTAGCAATTACATTTAAGTTATATTTACCAGGTGGCACAAGCTGGAGAAGTGAGCACTGTGTTATTGGCTGGTTGGAGGAGAAGGCCTAGTGTTATTGGCTGGTTGAAAGAGAAGGCCTAGTGTTATTGGCCGGTTGAAAGAGAAGGCCTAGTGTGATTGGCTGGTTGGAAGAGAAGGCCGAGTGTTATTGGCTGGTTGGAAGAGAAGGCCGAGTGTTATTGGCTGGTTGGAAGAGAAGGCCGAGTGTTATTGGCTGGTTGGAAAAGAAGGCCGAGTGTTATTGGCTGGTTGGAAGAGAAGGCCTAGTGTTATTGGCTGGTTGGAAGAGAAGGCCGAGTGTTATTGGCTGGTTGGAAGAGAAGGCAGAATGTTATTTGTGGGTCCTGAGTAAACTGTGGATCCTGAGGTAAGACCAGTTTAGAACCACAGCTGTAGGCCAGATTTCACACAGATTTTCACTTAAACGTGAACTTAAACTTAAACAAACAGGGCGACACAGTGAATGTGGCAGCTATATTTCTTGCAATACCACCCTGAGTTGTGATTTTTGTCAGCGGTAGTTAGCTATGCAGGTAGCAAGATGACTTAAACCAGAGAATGTCTAATATAGGGAGAACTGTCACTTTCGGGAAACTTCAGGGTTCTGAACTGTAGTCAGAATCAGGGTAATTTGAATTCTGAATTCGAAAGCTGAGGCAAAAAAAATACACACTGCTGGGTGTTGCTTTTCTGTTCTAAAAAGCCTTTTAACATGTAAATGACGTCAGAGATACTAGGTGTGTTCGACTCAAGCCCCCACCCCTCGCCCCTCGGCTTGAAGCAACGGCCCCGGTGGATGTAGGTGGTATTGCATGTACGGTTAGGTTTCCGACTCTTCCGGTCGTTTTTATTTTATTAACTCCATTCAACATTTACAAAACTATCTCCCCCAATAATTTTTGTTTGATTCTCGAACCTGGCTCATACTACTAGCTTTTTCATAGAATATTTTTTCCCGATTTTTGCTAATTTTGAAACCAATCCGAAATGGGTAAACTAGCAACCAATTTATTTGCTTAGTCAATGAAAGTTTCCTGCAAATGTGCTGGCGGATACTAACAGGGCACGAGCACACAAGTTCACATTGGCCGATAGCCGATTTACATGAGCTCTCGGAGCTAGGGAAAAAAAGAGCCATTGTTTAAAGTTAGACAGGAAGACACGGAAGTGGAAAGATGGCCGCGTCCAGTCTCGCAATCTCGCTTGCCTCACTGCGCCACTGAGCACTTTTCATAGAAATGAATGGGGACGCCATCTTGGAAGACAAAAGTAGCTTACTCTAGTTATATTAACTCTATGGTTCGACTTCATGCAGCACCGACGGCGCCGACAGCCGGCTGCAGCTGGCTGCCTTGAAGCTGAGAATGCCATTGGCTGCTTCAAGTCAGCCGGGCTGCATTATTAGCAGAATGCTAGCGTTTTATGGGCAACAAGACTCACCCTGTAAGTAGGCCTACTCGGTCATCCAACTTTCGACCTATAATCCATGTTGAACATGCAAAAACTACAGTCAAATCTGAGATTTATCAACGACAATCAGGCGAAAGAGACAAATTTAGCCGTTTAGCTCCATAGACTACCATTCAGCATGCACTCGCTTGCAATCACCAATTCGGTAAAATGGGGCTTAACAGGCGGAGAATTTTCACCGCAAATTAGAGTTGCGCTTTCACAGGTGGTTTTTGTACATAGCCTACTGCGCGGAATACATAATTAGGCGCACTTTACGCATTCCCTCCCATCTCTTTATGGGAAACTTCCACTTTCCCCTAGACTGGCTGCCAGCCCAACTTCTCCCCGCCCACAAAAATTGCCAGGTCGGGCTTTATACAATGATGGACAGATGATCAACAGTAACGTAATCAACAACGTCACGAAAGAGCCCTTGGGTTGAATTCGTTTTCAACAAATAACATATTACGTTGCTCTGATTGGTTGTAGGTCTATCCAATTGAGCGAAGAGGCATTTGTTTTACGAGTTCGGTTGAAACACGCCCGGTAGTCACAGCCCAACGGAGAGTTTCCAGACTCATATTCTGACTAGAATTATGAGTATGACAACGTCAGGCTAACTTTCACCCTTCAACCTCCCGGGCATACATATACATGACACGGAAAAGCGCAATTTGCCATTTTCAGCTTCCGCCACATTCAGTCTGCGCTTTTACATCAGTGCGACATGTTTGTATATACTTCGCCAAGTTGCAAAACAAATACGCCTGAAGTGGGCGCAAAAGTGTTAGTACATGAGGCCCTCTGTGTTTACCTGCTGAGGTGTGTCCCCTGTGTGCAGGCAGGCTGCCAGGCTGTGCTGTCTGAGCTCTCGTCTCTGGGAGGCGATCTTCTCCCGCAGCAGGTCTCCATAGCGACGGTACAGGGCGTCTCGGAGGCGGCGCAGGCTCCTGTATGCCTGTAGATGGCGCTGGAGGACAAGAGACAAACCACGGAGGACTGGCAGCTTTTCAGAGATGGAGTCTGTCATGAGTGATGTCTTATTTTATCTGTATGCATTTACAACGTTTTTCTTCAACTATTTACTGATATTTATTTACTACTTTATTGTTTTCTTTTTATTGGTTTACAAAACTGTAGTGCATTGTGGTCGTCTCAACAAAAAGCGTGACATGCATTTTTACATTGTTATTATTTTTATGAAAAGCAGAGACACATACAGTACAGGGCTACATAGAAAAAGCATACCCATAGCTAAACCATCCCCACTGTTAACACCTAGTTGTGGTTCTGTGGTTGTGTGGTCGGTTGTGGTTCTGTAGTTGTGGCTCTGTGGTTCTGTAGTTGTGGCTCTGTGGTTCTGTAGTTGTGGTTCTGTAGTTGTCTGGTTGTGCCTCAGTGGTTGATGTTGAGTGGTTCTGTAGTTGTGGTTATGTGGTTGTTTTTTGTAGTTGTGGTTCTGTGGTTGTGGTTCTATTGCTCTGTAGTTGTGTGGTTGTGGTTGAGTGGTTGTAGGTAAAGGATTGTGGCTGTCTGAATTGGTGGTTTTGGTTGTCGTTGTGGTTGAGGGGTTGTGGTTGTGGTTCTGTGGTTTGTGTTGTGGTTCTATTGCTCTGTCGTTGTGTGATTGTGGTTCTGTGGTTTGTGTTGTGGTTCTATTGCTCTGTCGTTGTGTGGTTATGGTTGTGGTTCTGTGGTTTGTGTAGTGGCTCTATTGCTCCGTCATTGTGTGGTTGTGGTTGAGTGGTTGTGATTGTCCTGGTACCTGGTCCGTCAGAGCCTGTCTCCTGGCCGAGGCTTCGGGGTCGAGGTCAAGGTCAGACTTCAGAGGTTCCTCTATGTTCTGGGCCCTCCCCTTCCTGCCATCTGCTGTCTTCTGGCCCAGCCCCTTCCTGCTGTCCAGTGTCATTTGGCCTCGCTCCTTCCTGCTTTGCAGCTTCCTCTCCTTCGCCTGTTACATGCAGTAACCATGGTTCCATCACTTTAGAATTACCTTTCTCACATGTATACCCAGTGATGTACATATGCACACACGCATGACACACCAACAGACGACAAACATAAACGCACACACGCATGACACACCAACAGACGGCAAACATAAACGCACACACGCATGACACAACAACAGATGACAAACATAAACACACACACACACACACACACATCTGTAATCACTATGTATCCCCCGGGTACAGACTCATATAACAGCCTGAAATTACGTTCTTGTCATTCGACTGTCACACGACTCTTGCTCCCCCTTCTCCAGGAGGGCTGAGCCCACCCCAGTCTCCCCTGCCAGCCTGCGCTCCTGGAAAACCCTCTGATGCATGTGTTCTGTGGAGGCTGTCAGACGGAGACAGTGTCATCCTTATGTAACCCTGCTTCCTTCTTAAGATGACGGACAACCTGGGTGTTACACAACACCTGCTGCTGTGCTCAGAGGAGAGAGGCTGACAGGGTTGACAGGGTTGTGGAGTGTGGACGAGGTTGACAGAGACAGAGAGACATACAGAGACCAGCCTGCCAAGGAGAGACAGAAACTGAGGTTCATAGGCTGATGCAGCAAAGGAAGTGGCCTCTTTGTCTCCCCTCATAAAGAACATTGGAGAGAGACAGGATTTATCAGCCTAGTTGCCACAGTAATAGCAAGACAGGATGTGGAGGGGGCCCAGGAAGTGTGTGTGTGTGTGTGTGAGAGAGAGAGAAAGAGAGAGAGGTGACAGGGCAAAGGCAGCATCAGTCTATCTACACTGTCACAATGAATCAGACGAGGACAATATAATCACCTAACTCAGACTACCATAGCCAATGTGTGTATGCATGTGTGTGTTTGTGTCTGTGGATGGGGTTGCAGATTATTTTGAATGCTCCCCCTATTTCTAGATAATTTCCTGCTGTTCACATTGATGGATAGAAAGATCTAGAATAACATAAGCAGAGAGACAGAGTGAGAGTCAGAGGGAGAGAGAAAGAGACAGAGGGAGACATTAAAAGAGAAATTGAAAAAGCAGAGGGATAAAGGGTAAAAGAGGGTAAAGAAAATGAGAGGTTGTGATGGAAAGGGAACACAACACCACAGAGTGAAAAGAAAAGAACAGAAAAAAAAAACAGAGTGTGTTTCTAGTTGTAACCACGACAACGGTCTCTCTCTGCCCTGCTAGGGTTTGTTCTGTTCTGGTAATGAACCGGTAATGAACCGTCCTGGTTCTGGATCTGTGGAAACACCTGCCTGAGTGTGGCCAGCCCAGGCAGGGAGCTGGGACCCTGCTTCAACCCCAGACACAGCTACTCTACACACACACTGCTGCTTTATTGAATAAGACATTAAGACATAAAGCTGGATCAATATGAAGGGTGAGACACATCCGCTGATTACCCATAAGCCTTTGGGTGTAACGCGAAAGTGAACTACTCATGGACACCAATATGGGTCCAGCATGGCCTTTTGAATGCATTACGGTGAACGGTAAGATTAACAAAATTATGTCACATTACTTTATTGTCACTATGTGTGATTCCACTAGATTACACACATTTTTACAATGAATTGTTTGATTACCCTGTTCTCATATTTTGCAGGGAATTCCACAAATTGATCAAATGAAAGAACTGCCTCACTCTCAGGAACAAAGCCGATGAGATAATGGGGGGGGGGGGGGGGGGGGGGGGGGGGGGGGGGGGGGGGGGGGCAGGGACAAGGGCTTGATTGTGATGTCATGGAGTTACACAACACGGTTGTTCTGTTGTAGCAGTCACCAGGGAGAGAAGTGGAGAGGGTGTGTGGTAAACACACACACAGGCACACAAACAAACACATGTGTTGATGCACACACACACACACAACCACACTCATGCATGAACAGCTGTGTGAACCCTGAGCTCATCATGATGGGTGTCCCAGCAGACTCCCTCTCTCAGTGGAACCACCCAGAGCCTGGCATCAGTCACGCTCAGCCCACCACCCTCACCCTGTCATGAGGTCATTCTGTATAGGTCACTCACCACAGCTCAGTTCAAACTTCATATGTTGGCCTTCCCCACAAATGGCTAATTTAAATGAGCTAAATAAAATGAAAAAAACTGCTGAACCATTTGTAAAAGTAGCTGAGCTCAAAATAGGAAAAAGCGCATATCATAGAATCTTATGATATGACCAGGAGCTAGAACCAATAAAGGTTCCAAACAACACCCAGGGGTTCTGAAGGAAACTCTCAGAGGTAGAACAGGTGTGGGACACCCTGGGTGCTCACAGTGTAATTGCGTGCACCATGTAGGCACCATGTTACCGCAGCGGCCTGGGTTCCAATCCAGACCAGGTCCTTTATCAGGTTATCTCCTCTCCCCTGCTCTTCCTGCCCCTACACTCTCCCCATCAAACAATTATGAAGGCAGAAATGCTCCAAAAATGGATATTGTATACATGTGTTAAACGTGCTTTGAACCCTTTGCTTTTGTGCTTTACAACCTTGAACAACAGAGAGGCAGAGTTGCTGGTTTGCTGGAGAGCAGTTACCTGTCCGGCATCAACGTGTGAGCTGTAGGACTCCAAGATGGAGGGCAGACTGCTGTCTTGGTGGACATCTCTCATCCTGCAGGCCATTGCAACCTCACTGGGAACCGTAGCAGCCTGAACACATCACTCACAGGGGCATCAGGCAGTCAGGAAATAAACAGCTGCCAAACAACCGGCAAACACAAACTTAGATCACTGGTCATAAAGAAAGTTGAAACCTCAACATTGATAATGATTCAATTTAAATGGCTTACCATTTACTGAGATCTTTGGACTTGTAATTCCCTCTTTCAGAACACTGTCTCTCCCTCTAACACTCTAACATCTAAACCCCATGAGAGTGCAATCACCTCCCTTAAAACTGTGGTAACTAAGTTACAGGTAACAATGCCATAAAGTTAGATAACAATTCATACACCCACTCTAATTTTGCTGCTTTGACTAGAGTAAAGGGTTAAAAGAGTTAAGGGCTGAGTTCTCCTCAGTTCATAAAGATTCCTTGGCATTGTTCAAATTGTTTGGAATTAATTCAACCTCATTCAAGGTACACTGAAGTAAAGCTATAAAGACTGAAGTAAAGCTATAAAGACTGAAGTAAAGCTATAAAGACTGGCATCAGAGTCAGACTGGGGTGGCTGGGTGTTGTTGGGTTGTTGCTAAGCTACACGCGCCACATTAAGTTGTATCCTTTTTTTGTCGGTAGGGGGTCGCACGCACCTTTTCCTGGTTCTGAATAATCCGGTGCGACCATAGCCCTGCACTTCAATTAGCATAAGAAGAATCGTTTCAGAACGATTGTTGGTTAGTTTAAAATGTATATAATAGGTCAAATTATTATTTCTAGAATGCTTACATATAGCAACTAGGCCTACACTTTAAAGCCTCAATGACATACAGTACATTATTATTGAAGACATCATTTGAAATACTGCAAACGCAAAAGCAAGTTGATTTAAATCATTTTACTTCATACAAATAGCATAAAAATGTCAAGAAATAGAGAAAACAAACATTTGCAAAAAGGCCTTGTTCGATTCATAAATACTGTACATAACAAGAATCTTCACATAAGATTAAAACAACAGTATCTCATGTGAGAAAAGGTGAAATGGACAACTTGTTCCCGGCAGAAGGCGCGCGCAAAGCCTGTTGCCGTTGACAGCTATTGTTCCCTGCAGGACACAAAGGAGCCTAGTTCGTGGCTCGAGGGATGCCACTGGTGCGCGCACCAACATTCCGTCAGTCAGACACAAACCTCTGCCAACTACATGTGCCCAACCGAAAACAAAATCCACGTGCAAAGAACATAACAGAAGTCTGTCACTATCAATTTAAGGTACTTAATTCAGCAGGCCTACAAGTCTCCCTACAAAGTAAAGTCCCCGCAGTGCAAAGAAAGGCTTTCGCCGTGCGTACTGGCTCGCAACCCTTATCGTCCCAGGAATGTCGTCCACTCCGTTTAGTGAGGTCTCCTATACAATACTGGTCAGTAATGACGGACGTCAACAGCCTTTAAGGTGCGGGAGAGAGGCAAGTTTGTCAACTTTCCCGAAAGCGGCAGCACTCTCCACTCCTTTCAGCCACTCTCTGCATTTCCTCAGGACAGTCTCGTCCACGTCCCCGTCTTCCTCCTCGTACTCCACGTCGTCGTACTTGTACTGATCGTTCAGCAGAGAGATTTTGACGATGGTGGTGATATCCTCCGAGCCCTCCAGTTTGACGACAGGAGCGCTGCTCTTAGAGCCCCCCTGCGCCTTTTTAGATGGGAACACTCTCCTGTGCCGGAAGTCCGCCGACGCACAGCACTTCTGCTGTTTGGCCATCATTTGCTTTTCTAAATTACGCTTCTGAATAACAAGAATGGCTTCGGGTGTGAGACTCAGAGAAAACTGAATCTCCCCTTCTCCTTCATCTTTCCCCAGGGAGCTCCGCGAGGACTGCTTGCTTCCACGGTGTGTGGTGGACTCCATGGAGCTCGAACGCGTCACACTGTTGCAGGAGTCCCGGGGTTTGGGTAAACTCAGCCACGAGCTTTTGACCTCGGTGTGTGGTACGCTGGCCGGCTTCTGCGCGGGGAGTTTAGTTTTCGGTTGTTGAGGTTTTCTCCCCAAGTTCCTCAAGTTGGCAGATGACCAAGACATAGACATCTTTTCTTTAGCCGATTCAATCTCTTCTCCCGATTTGTTGGAAAAGATAGAGTGGGAAGGCACTAAATTGTCTTTCTTCCTCCGGAACAGGTCCCTTCCAGGAGAGGAGATCCTGGAGTGGAGTTTTATAGGAGGGAAAGGCATCCTAATGACGATTCTGGTTTCGGTTTATGGCGAACGTCAAAGTCCTCGTTGTCGGGATGAATATTGTATATGAATGCAAGTGACGGCAGAGCGTTGTAATCTCATCATCCGCTAAAGCTGCGAGTCTGAAGCCTGTGGATTTACCTGCGTTCCGATCTGCTGTTCAACTGGTGAGGGGGGTTGGACGATGGACGTTTTGTACTCCGCCTGCAAAGAGGCGTGGCCTGAAAGAAGGGGGCGGGCAGAGAGGGGGTGGGGGCACCAGGTTAAACAAAGCCTCGCAAAATAAAGTGTGGTGCTTGTGGTGATGTCATACAATAATTTCCAGGAATACTTCAATTCACAACAATACTTGTTGTGAGTGTGGAAAAACAATTGCGAGAAAAAAAAACACCCCACAGGATAGAAACTTAGTAGGTACCAATTTTTGTGTTCATCAAAATGGTGCTCCTTACTGAAAATTATATTAATGCCCAAAAGCCCTTCATCTGTGGCTGTGTTGACATCAGCCATCAATGAATAGAAATACGGACTGTTTGGGATTAACGGTCAATCGGGTAAATCTGAGGTAAATTGAGACAATATTGAAGAGAAAGCTACCATGAGATGCTGGTTTTCAGAGGACAGTCTGTAGTTCAGAAGCCTTAATTGTTCATTTTGAATTGATCTATTTAAGTAATTTTTTACTTTTCTTCATTCATCAATAGGCAAGAAACCCTATAAATCCCTCGCAATACAGACAAAATCACACAGAGTACAGTGCAGCCAAATTGACAAAACACCAACATAAAACCAGAATTCAAAATCAAGCAATCCACCAAAGGAAAGGTAGTAGAGAATAAGTCATATGTGTCATAACTACAAAAGCTCCACTGCTCTGATGAAGGGCATGGTTTGGGGTAGGGTGATGCAGTGTTGTGTGTGGTGTGTTGACCAGCTTGGGAGAGTTAAAATAAACTGGCTTCGACTTAGTATTCTCTGAGGGGACCAATGACATACCAGAAATCATTAAAGCTGATAGGGTTATGGATTAACTGGTCAAAACACAGTGTTATGGTGATGTTTGAGTTAATACCACTGGGTTTACCCAATGATAAAAGGGGAAAGAGACAGAGGGAAGACAAGAAAGGCTTGAGGGGTTGCTTCAAACTAGCCTGGACCTCACAGGACACTGGGGTGAGAGACCAGTTACCTTCATCCCCACACAACATCACCCAAACACTCATCCACAACATCACCCAAACACTCATCCACAACATCACCCAAACACTCATTCACAACATCACCCAAACACTCATTCACAACATCACCCAAACACTCATTCACAACATCACCCAAACACTCATTCACAACATCACCCAAACACTCATTCACAACATCACCCAAACACTCATTCACAACATCACCCAAACACTCATTCACAACATCACCCAAACACTCATCCACAACATCACCCAAACACTCATTCACAACATCACCCAAACACTCATCCACAACATCACCCAAACACTCATCCACAACACTCACAAACATGCCATACCCAGACACAGATGGGGGGGGGGGGGGGGGGGAGAGAGAGAGAAACAGGAAGAATGAGATAGAGATATGAAGTGGAGACAGATGTTTCCTTCCTCAGAATCAGGACCAGGGTGCCAGATGAGCCCCAGTTCACAAAAGCAAGAACCACAGACATCCTGTCTCCTTGATTAGTAGGGGGGAGGGGATTAAATAGAAATCACATCAATGTGTAAATAACACAAATGTACACACAGACACGTCCAGTGGCAGACTAATTGCTTTGGGAAGTCTACATCCAGCTGTCTCCTTCAACAGACAGGACATAAGAGGAGTTTTCTGCCTGGCAGTCTAATTCCTCGTCCTATAGAAAAACAACCATAAACACAAGACAACCATAAACACAAGACAACCCTAACACAAGACAACCCTAACAAACGTGTTTTAGCCACACAGGAAGCCAGAGACAACCTCCATACACAACTGACACCCAGGTAACTGATCTTCCCCACACAGCCATAAGCAGAGGATTTCCTTTGTTGGCTGAGCTGGGAGAAGCTCCCCCCCCTCCTCCATACCTCCAGTACCATTGCTGCTCCCTCTCCTATCAGTCACACACGCCTCATTAGCATAATCATCATGTGACCAGAGCTCGCGCTACAGCTGGGATGAGCTTCGGCATTGCTCCTGAGGGGTTGTCATGGTAACCGCATCCCTTGGTGATGATAGGGAGGCGAGCTGCTGGAGAACCAGTGGGTTATTAGGTCATGTCATGATTGGAAGAAAAAATGGATTGGGCGGAAGAGGGGGTTTGAGAAAGGGAAGAGGGGAGGAGAGTGGGAGAGGAGTGGGAATCATTAGAACATCTGGCAGAGTGTTCTGGAATAAAAAGACAGCTAATTCATAGTCAATTAGTTCAAGCGGTGTAGCTGAGGGAGAGATCTCAATGTTCCAGGACATGTGTGGAGCAGAGTAGGACGAGACAGGACATGTGTGGAGCAGAGTAGGACGAGACAGGACATGTGTGGAGCAGAGTAGGACGAGACAGGACATGTGTGGAGCAGAGTAGGACGAGACAGGACATGTGCGGAGCAGAGTAGGACGAGACAGGAAGCCAGACTCTTGGTGTTCAGGGGTGTGACAGGGCTGAGGTTAGAGGAGGCAGGGCAGAGAAGAGGCAGGTCTGGGGAGAAAAGAGGCAGGTCTGGGGAGAGAGGAGGCAGGACACAGACAGACTACGCCCTGGGTCTCCCCTGTCGCCCTGGATATCCATTAGGCTGAAGCTCTTCATCTGGGGACACAGCAGACTAATTCTTTATCCATCACTGCCTTCAACACACACACACACACACACACAGTTGCCACATGGCAGACACATGCGCACACACAAACAAAGGCAGACACACGGCTGACACACACACACATGCACACACTCACAGGCAGGCATGATTGCACAGACACAGACAGACACACAGACAGACACACAGACACAGACATCGTAAATCAGTCTGGTGTTCAGAACACATGAGTCAAAAGCTTTGGGTGAATTATACGTTTACTGCATCAGTACAGTTTTCCATGGATATTCTTCTGATTTCACACTTAATGCAACTCATAATTCTAACACTTCTGAAAGTGGAAACTAAAGTTAAAATACCACTTTGTCTTAACAAAATGAGTAGAAAATAAAAAAAAAACAATAAAGCACTGGGTGTATTTTCGGAACTTATGTGTTACAAACATTGTATTACAAGTTCAAATACGTACTTTCCCTGCACTTTACAAATCAGATATAAAAGTGAAAGACATTACATATATTAGGAACATTCTTAAATATTTTAATTTCAAGCAGTCACCACACTCTCACACCCAAAAGCAAACACTCCTAAAATAATTCTGATGTAAAGTGTTCTGTTATACAGACAGAATAGTAACTAGAGGGAATGCCTCACAGTGTAAAGTAGCAAAACACAGATTCAGAGGAGGGAAAGAATATTATAAAATTGAAAAGAAACATTTGACAGATAATCTGTTGTCGTAGTTTGCATGTTGGGACCAGGCTTGTGACTAATGGATCCTGCAGTACTAACTCAAACAGGTGGTGAAGCACTTCATCACTGCATCTCTGTTGAGAGAAACAGAGAAACATCAGTTCAGGTCCAGTAACAAGCCAGACTCTGGGACATTTATAGTTCCAAAGATGTGGACAAGAAATTGTTCCAGGAACTAGAACAAGATAAGTATAATTTTGTATATTTAGGATTTAGGTTTATTTTAAATATTGTGGTGCACACTGCCCTAACATATGTAAAATAAAACATTTTATTCTTTATCTAGGCATGTTGTTCATATTCACCCTGACTTTAGTAAGTAATAATCCAGGAAACGTGTGCACACACACACACACGTACACGCACGCACACACACACAGGGCGGTAGCTGGGTGTGGCTCATCAATATATGAAGGGTGTTTTGTTGAGGTAGCTGGGTGGGGCTCATCAATAGATGAAGGGTGTTTTGTTGAGGTAGCTGGGTGGGGCTCATCAATAGATGAAGGGTGTTTTGTTGAGGTAGCTGGGTGGGGCTCATCAATAGATGAAGGGTGTTTTGTTGAGGTAGCTGGGTGGGGCTCATCAATAGATGAAGGGTGTTTTGTTGAGGTAGCTGGGTGGGGCTCATCAATAGATGAAGGGTGTTTTGTTGAGGTAGCTGGGTGGGGCTCATCAATATATGAAGGGTGTTTTGACGGGGAAGGAGCACATGCTCAGAGGGATGTTACCATCTCTAACCGTCCCGTCCCACCCCTCCTTCTCCCGCCTTTCTTCCCTACCCCCTTTCCTCCCCCTCGCCCTCCTTCCCCTTCTCTCATTCCACCACTTCAGGTATGGTATGCTGTGCTGTGGGATGATGCAATGCAGGCAGTAACCAAGGCAACAGCAGAACAAGGTCACATTCTACTTCCTGCCTCCCCCTCTCTCCACACAGTCTCTCTCTCCTCCTGATCCCTTCCTCTTTCACCCTGTGTTGCTATGCAGACTCCGTCAGCCTGAGAAGAAGGTGTGAATGCAGCCAAGGCTACAGCGGAGGAAAGACCATAACAGAGCAGGCAGGGGGTTGGTGGAGAGACTGGTGACAGCATCTCGTTTCGCTATTCTGATTCGCAGTTTATCCCCATTCACACACACACACACACACACACACACACACAAACCAAACCCACTCACCCCCTTTGGACAAAAAAACAACATTTAGCATCAGCATCCCCCCCTCTTCAACCCCTTCTCTTCCCCTTTCCTTTTTTAGTCCCCCACAGCAGGCTGACTGCTATTTTAGCTTCAAAAACACTTCATGAATAGATAATCAATCACTAAGTGGTCCCTTTTTTTCTGATGAAAGCACCTAGCAATGGCTAACCTGCACACCCCTGCTAGCTAGCTCTGCCACCGAGCTAACACTAAGCCTGTCTAGCCCTGACACAGCTTGCTAGCACTGTAACTGGCAAGCCCTAGCAAATTACTTAGCTAGCATTGAAACAGATTTGCCCTGGCTAGCTAACCAGCATTTTACCTGGTAAGCGCAGACATAGCTTTCTTGCATAGATAATAGTTGGGCATCAGCTAACCAGCTGAGAGAATCAGCCTAGCCACATAGCTGGACCACCTGCACAGGCACTGCCCTGTGAAGCCTGGGGCAGCCTTTCTACAGCTACCCGAGTAAACCATATTACAGCATCAGCGCTCAGCAGGCAGGAGGAGAGTGAGGTAGAAGGTGAGGTAGAGGGTGAGTCAGAGGGTGAGGAAGAGGGATGATAATGGGTTGACTTAGAGGGATGAGGATGATGAGTTGAGGCCAGCAGAGCAGAAGGGTGATACATGCATTATGGTATTTATTGAGGGATGTGGCTCCATGATCACAATACTGTACATGTCAGCTCTGCAATAACAACCACCGCTGGGCTATAATCCAATCTGCCAAATGAAAATGGATTTAACCAAGAGGCTTACTGGATAAAGGGGAAAAACCATTTATTGCCCACACGAAAAGCCGAATGCTCTGACTGGGAACAACAAGGGAGGGAGTTTGAGTAAACATACCAGTGGGCACGTGTAGCTCTAAATAAGGAAAAACAATATTGATGGTCTGTTCTACTCTAGCTCCTCAGAGCAGCCAAGGAGGAGGCTCGCACGCGCTCTTTGTCTCCTCTCCTTTCTCGTCTCTCTGCTCTAAAGGGGGGAGGAGGTGAGCGGGGGGGGGGGGGGGGGGGGGGGGGGCGCAGGGTGCGTGTGTGCGGGGGGGGGGGGGGGCGCAGGGTGCGTGTGTGCGGGGGGTGGGGTGTTGGTCCTCAGCTGTCAGATGGGACTAGGGTTTCTCCAACTTGGAGGGAGAGAGGGAGGGCGGTAAGACCTCTCACTACACGAGAAAAACATTCCCTCATTCACAGCTGGCCCGGGTCAACGCTGCGGCTCTGGTCATGGACAGCAGAAAGGACACCAGGACCACATGGCTAGGCTACCTTCAGCTCCCTAGTCCAACATCCTCAAGCACCACTTAACACATCAGACAGCAAAGCTGAGGCGTTCAGCTCATCACTCATTATCATCCGGCAAAAAGCACATGATAACCACACTGTGGATCTTAAAGAGCCTTATGGTCAAAAAAAGCCTCCATACTGTGAGCTGAACCTGATGGGGTGGAATAACAAGCAGCCATTTGCGTGTCCCTCGACTGAAGGGGGGTGGGGGGTGCCATATGGTGAAGCCAAACAGTAGGGTGTTTAGGGGTAAATAACAACATGTTTTCATTCTGGGATCATCTGGCTCTCTGTGGTGTTTGTGTGTGACTGAAACAGAAACATCCCAGCGGTGGCTGTCTGTGTGCGTGTGCGTCTGTGTGTGTGTCTGTGTGTTGCTGTGTGTCTGGGCACAGTGCCATTTGTGGATGAACAGTTTTAGAGATAGTGTTGGTGTGTCTGGGTTTCCCATAATCCCATAACCAAGACACTGAGACACATAGCAACTGGCCTGCTAGCTCACACCAAAAGGTGAACCTTTAGCACTCAGACAGACCATAATAGGAGACAGAAAAATAACATTTAAATAACATTAACAAATCTGATTTGCTCCACAGGACTTGGGTCAATCAGACATGCTTCAGGTAGACTTCAGCTCTGAAAGATCCTATTTGGAAAAAGGTCAGAGACACAGAGACCAGCAGCCCAACTTCCCCAGAGGCAGAGGAGCTGCTTCAAATGAGTGACACAAACAGGAAGTGACACAGACAGGAAGTCTCTGGATCTTACCTGGCAAACGGAATGTATGAGATGCTGTACCTGGAAGAGACAAAGAGAGAAAGGAACAAATAAACAAGGAGAGAAAGAAATGGAGAGAGAGGGGGGAGAGAGAGAGAGAGAGAGAGAGAGAGAGAGAGAGAGAGAGAGAGAGAGAGAGGTAGGGGGTTCAGTGTTACTTCAGTAGTCAGTGACATCAACCAACGTCAGCTGTCAGGATTTAAACATCCTATATAACTCAACAATCAAATTAAATTGAAGATTATATGAACTGGTGCGTTAAAATCCAACTGTGAGTCACATCTAAACCTACAGTTGCCTTGATACCGATGAGATTAGATTAAAAGAGACAAGAGAATTAGAAAATGTATTTCCCATAATACAAACCTGGTCATTATATAAAACTAGAGGGTTAAGGTTTGCGAGTTTGTGGTCTGTTAGACATTAGTGAGAGTTGGGTAACACTCCATTATCAAACATACTCTTTCTGTTTCAGTTTAGTTAAAATTTAAACAATTTAAAACAAAACAATCATAACAGTATACAGGTAATCTGGTCCCCAGTTCTAGACCACCCCAGTTTAGAACACACCAGTTCTAGGACACTCCAGTTCTAGGACACCCCAGTTCTAGGACACCCCAGTTCTAGGACACAACCGCAGTTCTAACATCCCAGATCGAGAACACGCCAGTTGTACACAAACCCAGTTCTAAAACACGCCAGTTGTACACAATCCCAGTTCTAGAACACGACAGCTGTACACAACCCCAGTTCTAGAACAACACAGTTCTAGAGAGCAGGATATGAGGCAGCCTATCCTGCGATCATTCACCACAATGATTAGTGTGCGTACAGTAATCATTAACCAGCAGGTCTGTTCTGGCATGAGTGGTATTTGATCTGCCTCGCTGAGCAGTCTGCAGGAATGTGTATTATCACCTCCTGTCAAGGAGAAGAGCACACCCTGGTCTGACCTAGCCTGGGTCTGGGTCTGGCCTAGCCTGGGTCTGGCCTGGGTCTGGCCTCTACCGTAGACACACAGCCCCCACGCACACAGACACACAGCCCCTCCACCCACAGACACACAGCCCCCACGCACACAGACACACAGCCCCCCCACCCACAGACACACAGCCCCCTCACCCACAGACACACAGCCCCCCCGCCCACAGACACACAGCCCCCACGCACACAGAAACACAGCCCCCACGCACACAGACACACAGCCCCCCCACCCACAGACACACAGCCCCCGCGCACACAGCCCCACCGCCCACAGACACACAGCCCCCCCACCCACAGACACACAGCCCCCACACAGACATGCTGTGCTGTATGTGTCAGCTCCACATACACAAAAGTGCGTACGTGTGAGTTGATCATGTCCTCGTTACGCCAAGACTTGGCTTGGGACACCCAGCTGCCAGTTGCCGGGGCGACGGCTGGCGGAAGTGAAGGGAGGGATGAGGGACAGGGTTTATCTAGACAGGGCTACTCCAAAGGGAGGTGGTGTGTCTCTAGACTCTGCTCCTCCTTGGTGAGGTGAGGTGGTGTGTCTCTAGGCTCTGCTCCTCCTTGGTGAGGTGGTGTGTCTCTAGGCTCTGCTCCTCCTTGGTGAGGTGAGGTGGTGTGTCTCTAGACTCTGCTCCTCCTTGGTGAGGTGAGGTGGTGTGTCTCTGGGCTCTGCTCCTCCTTGGTGAGGTGAGGTGTCTCTAGGCTCTGCTCCTCCTTGGTGAGGTGAGGTGGTGTGTCTCAAGGCTCTGCTCCTCCTTGGTGAGGTGAGGTGGTGTGTCTCTAGACTCTGCTCCTCCTTGGTGAGGTGTTGTGTCTCTGGGCTCTGCTCCTCCTTGGTGAGGTGAGGTGGTGTGTCTCTAGGCTCTGCTCCTCCTTGGTGAGGTGGTGTGTCTCTGGGCTCTGCTTCTCCTTGGTGAGGTGGTGTGTCTCTAGGCTCTGCTCCTCCTTGGTGAGGTGAGGTGGTGTGTCTCTAGACTCTGCTCCTCCTTGGTGAGGTGAGGTGGTGTGTCTCTGGGCTCTGCTCCTCCTTGGTGAGGTGAGGTGTCTCTAGGCTCTGCTCCTCCTTGGTGAGGTGGTGTGTCTCTAGGCTCTGCTCCTCCTTGGTGAGGTGAGGTGGTGTGTCTCTAGACTCTGCTCCTCCTTGGTGAGGTGGTGTGTCTCTGGGCTCTGCTCCTCCTTGGTGAGGTGAGGTGGTGTGTCTCTAGGCTCTGCTCCTCCTTGATGAGGTGGTGTGTCTCTGGGCTCTGCTTCTCCTTGGTGAGGTGGTGTGTCTCTAGGCTCTGCTCCTCCTTGGTGAGGTGAGGTGGTGTGTCTCTAGACTCTGCTCCTCCTTGGTGAGGTGAGGTGGTGTGTCTCTGGGCTCTGCTCCTCCTTGGTGAGGTGAGGTGTCTCTAGGCTCTGCTCCTCCTTGGTGAGGTGGTGTGTCTCTAGGCTCTGCTCCTCCTTGGTGAGGTGAGGTGGTGTGTCTCTAGACTCTGCTCCTCCTTGGTGAGGTGGTGTGTCTCTGGGCTCTGCTCCTCCTTGGTGAGGTGAGGTGGTGTGTCTCTAGGCTCTGCTCCTCCTTGGTGAGGTGGTGTGTCTCTGGGCTCTGCTCCTCCTTGGTGAGGTGGTGTGTCTCTAGGCTCTGCTCCTCCTTGGTGAGGTGAGGTGGTGTGTCTCTAGGCTCTGCTCCTCCTTGGTGAGGTGAGGTGGTGTGTCTCTGGGCTCTGCTCCTCCTTGGTGAGGTGAGGTGGTGTGTCTCTAGACTGCTCCTCCTTGGTGAGGTGAGGTGGTGTGTCTCTAGGCTCTGCTCCTCCTTGGTGAGGTAAGGTGGTGTGTCTGTAAGCATCTAGACACCGCTGATCTCCCACCTGTGATCTCCAGGGCCATGGCAGCTCTGGGTCAGCAAGCGCTTAGAGAGGCGCTGTTAAGTCCATCCTCAACATGTGCGGAGGTCAGGGTTAGCTCTTCACAGAGGGGATGCTGCCCATCTGTCCCCTTGGAGGCAGGGGGGATAGAGGCAGGGACAGGGAGGGAGGCATGGGCAGAACAGGGGCAGGACAGGGTCAGAGGCAGGGGCAGGACAGGGACAGAGGCTGGGACAGTAGGACAGGGACAGAGGCGGGACATAGGCAGACGGAGGGACAGGGGGAGAGACAGGGAGAGATAGACACACGCAGGAAACAAGGAGACCAAGAGAGAAAGAGGGACTGAGGCAGGGAAAGGGACATGGAGAGAGAGAAAGGCAGGGATAAGGAGAAGGGTAGAGGCTGAGGTCACAGGACAACTCAGGTCACAGAACAACTCAGGCCACACACCTGCACAGACCACGGCCTTGTTCTCAACTGACCTGCCTGATGGACTGACGGTGAGCAGGGAAACTAGGGTAAGGCAGGAAGGTGGTGGAGGTGCTAGCCTCACAGTGATTATCTTTCTGTTTACTCACTAACAGGATTTAGCACCTGCCAAGTGAGGCAGCTCAGCTGTCTGTCAGCCAAGCCAGACATCTTATTAACACAAACTGTTAGCAAGTGACTTGTACTGTTACTGCTTGTAACACCCACTAGTTCAAGTCTTTTATTTGTCAGGTGCACAGAGCAACACAAGGTTAGACTGGACTATACTAACCCTAACACTAAAACGTCCTAAATTACAGATAAAATAAATAGTACGCTATACTAACCCTAATACACAAAAAAAAACCTAATCTAACCTAAGTGGAGTACAGTGCAGTAGTGCAAATTTGCAGATCAGTGACTATGTCAATGACCAAACAGGAACCTGGTGGCGAGGTACAGTAGTGCAATGTTACTGAAAGAGCAACCAGTAGCTGAAAGTGACAGTGTATAAGTGACTAGTGTGCAGTAAAAATGTCCATATCAGTGTCCATTGAGAAGCCTGATGACCCTTACGCTTGGGTAGAAACTGTTGTCCAGTCTGCGTGTGCGCGACCGGATGCTGCGGTAACGCCTGCCAGAAGGCAACGGGGTAAAGAGACTGAAGGATGGGTGGGAACAGTCTCTTAGAATCCTGCTGGCTTTCCTTAGGCAACGTGTGTGGTAGGTGTCCTGTAAGGCTGGGAGCTTCCTGCCGATGAACTCAGCAGAACGGACCACACTTCGTAGGGCCTTGTGGTCCCGGTCTGTGCAGCTCCCATACCACACTGTGATACAACCAGTCAGAATGCTCTCTATAGTGCATCTGTAAAAGTTAGTAAGGATGACTGAGTCCATACCAAACTTCTTCAGTCTCCTCAGGAAGAAGAGGCGCTTACGGGCCGCTTTGACCACCTTGTCCGTGTGAACAGACCAGGTGAGGTCATTGCTGATGTTCACCCCGAGGAACTTGAAGCAGCTGACCTTCTCCACTTCCGATCCATTGATGAATAGGGGTGCATGCTCCTCCTTCTGCCGCCTCCGATAGTCCACAATCATCTCCTTGGTCTTGCTGATGTTAAGAGAGAGGTTGTTGTCCTGACACCATGATGTCAGGGTGTCAACCTCCTCTCTGTAGGCTGACTCGTCACTGTCAGAGATGAGGCCCACGATGGTTGTGTCGTCAGCAAATTTAATGAGGAGGTTGGAGCTGTGCGTTGCCGCACAGTCGTGGGTGAACAAGGAGAACAGGAGAGGGCTGAGCACACAGCCCTGGGGGGTGCCTGTGTTGGTGATCAGTACAGATGAGGTGCGGTCACCGATTCTCACCACCTGTGGCCTCCCCGTCAGGAAGTGGAAGATCCACTTGCAGAGGGAGGTGCTTAGTCCCAGGTCCACTACCAGGATGACCCACCGTTAGCATCGCCCACTGTTAGCAATACCCACTGTTAGCATCGCCCACTGTTAGCAATACCCACTGTTAGCATCACCGACTGTTAGCATCACCCACTGTTAGCATCACCCACTGTTAGCATCACAGACTGGTACCATCAAACACTTTTAGAATGTTAGTTGTTAACGCCCACTGCTAGCAACAAACAACAATATAAACACACACTGTTGGCAAAACACACAAATACACCCACAAAGACACATCAACACTGGATCAAAGACTACACCTGACAAAAAGTTAGCAAGCACAACATAACCTCCCGGTCTCCCAGCCCTGTGTACCTAATACCAGCATTACTATGACTACTTACCATGTCATAGCCAGGAACTGCAGGATACAGAAGATAATGGCCAGACCTTTTTTCCCCCACTGGAGGGATGAGCACAGAGAGAGAGACAGCAAGAGGGAGAGAGGGAAGAAAAGAGGGGGAGAGAGAGAGGGAGAAAGAGAGGGAGGGAGAGGAAGATGGCGAGATATCAGATCTTGTTTCAGTGATGAACAAAGAGCAGTTGTAGAGGTCACAGAAGGCCCCAGCTCTCCACAGAGCCCGGGTGGTCCTGTCACGTGCTCCTGGAAAGGCCGCTACATCAGAGCTGAGAGTCCCCGAATCACAGACAGGGGACATTATCACACAATACCACAGGTGGCCTACATTAGGGTTGGGAGTGGTAGGTCTCAGGCGAGCTGCTCCACCTTCAGAAGAGGGATTACACTTACCCAGAAGACTGCACAGAGGGTCAGGATCAGGCACAGCTGTGGGGAGAAAGGCAGAGGTAAGTTTCTCGCACAATGACACTACCATCATGGAGGGATAACACTACTACCATGGAGGGATAACACTACTACCATGGAGGGATAACACTACTACCATGGAGGGATAACACTACTACCATGGAGGGATAACACTACTACCATGGAGGGATAACACTACTACCATGGAGGGATAACACTACTATCATGGAGGGATAACACTACCATCATGGAGGGATAACACTACCATCATGGAGGGATAACACTACTATCATGGAGGGATAACACTACCATCATGGAGGGATAACACTACTACCATGGAGGGATAACACTACCATCATGGAGGGATAACACTACTATCATGGAGGGATAACACTACTACCATGGAGGGATAACACTACCATCATGGAGGGATAACACTACCATCATGGAGGGATAACACTACTATCATGGAGGGATAACACTACCATCATGGAGGGATAACACTACCATCATGGAGGGATAACACTACCATCATGGAGGGATAACACTACTACCATGGAGGGATAACACTACCATCATGGAGGGATAACACTACTACCATGGAGGGATAACACTACCATCATGGAGGGATAACACTACTACGGTGACTGGGGAGGGAGTCACTAATTTAAGGGATCTCTCCTTCAGAGACACATTCAGACAGCAAATGTCCATGTGCCAGGGGCCCTGGGGAGGTGCGGCACCTCGTCTGGGCATCACCAGAACAGAAACACTTTTAGGAGTATTAGAAACACTCATATATACGTCAGGACTTACAGGAAGGGCCCAGTCCACACACAGCTTACTAGCCTAAATACATTTTTATTTGATTTATTATTTATTTAATTTTACAAGCAGGAGGACTATACTGATGCCCATGTATCAATCTTTCGCTGTTAAGTGTCACTGTTTTGTCTGCCATCTTTTCTTTTTTCGCTAAGTGTCTTATTTTACCCATAATGCAAAGCGCAACAGACTAGCTATGTCAGTCTTACATGAGTCACTGATCGTAAAGCTTTATGCAACAGGTAAATTGAATTGTCTATGGCAAGTCGGACTTAAAGTTGCATTTAAGTCTAAGACTAGGTCTATTTTTATGCAACTGGCCCCAGGAAGCAGCACGGGGGAGAAGAAAGATGAGGGGGGAGAGGGATTGGATTAGATGAAGGAGGACAGGAACGAGGAGAATGAAAGGTGGAGAAAAGGAGGGAAGCATATGTTGTCCACCCCACAGGAGGGACTTACAGGAGGCTAGAGGCACGCTAGGCTTGGCACACACCTGCCTGCTGGGGACACAAGCCTACTGCTATAATCCACTGATTAATGTCCACTCACAGCAGTATCACTCACAGTGAGACTGATGCATCACAAACATATTAAGATCACAGGTGTTTACCTGAAACACAATTCTGTAAGCACTGTTGTATTAGTAGGTACTGTACAGAATATAGTACATATCACATCCATTCTCAATGTAAGCATGGCTAGGTTACATCAGCCATCTAGGAGATTAGCAGTACCACCTGAAGACTGACAGACCTGGGGCTATAAGCAAACACTCAGCAACTGTGATGCAAACCCAACGCACTTCTAATCAAGTGACTAATCTCACAAGATTGTCCCAGGTCTGCTGTAGCAGCATGAAGGGGCGAGGTGGGGTGACATGGTGGGGGGGGGGGGGGGGGGAGAAGGGGGGAGGAGTGGGGGAAAAAGGGGTGAAGTGACAGTGAAGGGGTGAGTTGGGAGGAGAAGGGGTGAGGTGGGAGGAGAAGGGGTGAGGTGGGAGGAGAAGGGGTGAGGTCGGAGGAGAAGGGGTGAGGTCGGAGGAGAAGGGGTGAGGTGGGGGGAGAAGGGGTGAGGTCGGAGGAGAAGGGGTGAGGTAAGAGAGAGCGGTGAGGTGGGGGGAGAAGGTGTGAGGAGGGAGATGGAGGGGTGAGGCGAGAGAGAGGGGTGAGAAGAGGTGAGGTTACCAGCATGACACAGGTTGCTATCAGTCTGGTGGGCTCGAACATGCGCTTCAGTTGTTTCAGAGGCCCCATCAGGAAGCAGGTGCTGCAGGAGACACACAGAACAGTAAAGTCAACATGTGCCATCCCCCATCTCACTGTGTGTGTGTTTTGTAAGTGTGCTTGTGAGCTGTGTTTGAGTGTATGCGTGAGGTGTGTGTATGTTTGTTTGTCCTTGTGAGTGTGTGTGTGTGTGCGGGCAAGACAATGGCTCCCCCTCTCCCCGTCTCTCTGACAGGTAAAGAGGCTGGAGGAGTCGGTATGAAGTGGCCGTGGACAGAAGACAGAGCTACCATTCAAAACAGACAGCAGGCAGCCTTGTGGATACAGGATGTCTTGTTGCATTGTTAGATCCGCTAGCAACACCGCAGGCTCCAATTAGCCCCTTGCACCCAGGAATTATCACCCATTCTTACAGAGAGATGATCAGTTTTCACCAAACACAAACACGAAGCACAGTAAGGCCATGACCAACATTTTAGACCATTTGTACATTAGTCTAATCTGTCATGTTTTGAGCTCAAGACTGTCACATTCTCTTTGAAGCGCAGCAGATCTCTCATGCAGGATCACCCAGAGGGTTAGGGTAAAGCTGGCTGTGATACAGCAGATTGTTGCAGAGATGTTTGTGCACAGAGAGAGAGAGACAGAGAGGTGTTTGTGTCTGCTCTGGTAACCTAGGCTACCTGGCACAGTCTGTAGACAGACAGACAGACAAGCAGATTAGATTACTTTATTTGTCACTGTGCAGTAAAACCATACTACAAAATGTATTTCTGCAGCCTCTAAAACAATACTCACTTTCATACACACTCACAAAATAAATAAAATAAGAAAAATTTAAAATAAAAAGGCAGGCAGGCAGGCAGACAGACGGACAGGATGACAGACAGACAAGCACACAGACAGGCAGACAGGATGACAGGCAGACAGACAGTCCCTGAGTGAAGGAGACCAGTTCTGTTGGGCTTGTTTTCTCGTTTGAAGTTCATATTTGTCACACCAATTCACAATATCAGCAGATAAAGATAATGTCCCTGCTTCCTGCTAAACACAGGTCAGATGACCAGGGGACAGAGCCCTCGTAGCTCACCGGCAGACCTGCTAAACACAGGTCAGATGACCAGGGGACAGAGCCCTCGTGGCTCACCGGCAGACCCTCTCCAGACAGGGTTGTCAAGTCTTTTGTAATGACACATTTCAAGCACTTTTCAAAGATACATTTTTTCGAAATTAAGGGCCAATAATTCACATATACCAGTCTAACCCAGCACCTGACTATACAAAGACTTGAATGGTTTACCTTAATTAGCAGTGGCACCACCCGGCAGTAAGTAAAGGAAAACCTTTTATTCGATCAGGATGAAACCTTGCCAGATTGATATAGACCAACCAGCCAATCATGGGGAATCATTAAAAAAGGCATATTACTGAAAGCCCTGACAGACTTTTTCATACCTTGTAACATTTTTTGATTAAGTCAGAAGGAGCTGGTGGAGTGTGTGATAAATCTGGGGGGGGAGTTGAGGCTAAATCCAAGCACTTTTAAGGAGCTCTTTATAAATTCAAGCACTTTCAAGGTCTTGATTTCATTTTTTTTTTTTTCAAGTACTTTCCAGACCCGTGGCAACCCTGTCCAGAGGACTCCAACACACAGGCTGGGACGGGACCCCTACAGGACAGCTGACGACAAATCCTGACTCACACCCAACTGCTGCTTTAGCCGTCAACGTTACCGTGGCCACCAACCTGCTCCAAACACCAGCCTGGAGACGGAAGGGCTCCGAAAACAAAGCAAATGCTGACCCAGTTTCTGAGTGTAAACACTCGAGACTAAAGATACCTGTGAAGCAGACGAGCCAGCGTGTGACACAGCTGACGGGACACTCAGAGGTGACTGGTGTCCCTGGCCCAGAGCCCTCATCTTATTTATACAAAGACATCTGAACTCTACACCGTTTCTTTGGCCCAATATGAGGCCACTGTCTCACACATCCTGTAAACAAACACAGCAGCTGTCAACAAGAACAACAGACACACAGGTCCCAAAGCATGAATGTGTTGCTGTGTTTTTGTGACGTGATGTCCAGCTCCAGGACATGAGGAGGAGCTGACTAGGACAGGAGGAGGAGCTGACTAGGACAGGAGGATCAGCTGACTAGGACAGGAGGAGGAGCTGACTAGGACATGAGGATCAGCTGACTAGGACAGGAGGAGGAGCTGACTAGGACAGGAGGAGGAGCTGACTAGGACATGATGAGGAGCTGACTAGGACAGGAGGAGGAGCTGACTAGGACATGATGAGGAGCTGACTAGGACAGGAGGAGGAGCTGACTAGGACAGGAGGAGGAGCTGACTAGGACAGCAGGCCTGAACAAGGACGAGTCTGTGTCTGTCTCCATCAGTATATCAGTAGACCAGACTGCCACTGACTAATATCTGTTTGTATTTCCTTGTTGAATTCACTGGACAGGCTCCTGGTGGTGGGTCACCAGCCTAATTATTGATGGGTCATTTTTCAAGCGTGGACAAAAGGCCTAGCCCCTCGTCCATCATGTCAAGTGCAGCATCAGGGATCCGAGTGGTTCAGACAGGGCGGGGTGTCCCAGCCTGGCCGGTCACACAGCCAGCCTCAGGGGAGTCAACTGCTTCCTGACTCTCCTACAAGATGTGAATGTCCAGACCTCAATCACTGGAATCAGTTCCATTTGATTTTGTTAGGGCATTTCATACACACCATCCACCTTAATCCTGACATGACTGAAACACAAAACAGCGCCAACTGTACTGCATCACTACGGTCAGAGTGAGGCCCCCCTGCCGTGGACCCACAGAAGTCTTACCTGGAGATTGCTGACAGGTTTCCTAACGTGTAGAACACAGCAAACAGCTTGGAACCATTGGGTAGGAATAACAACGCTGTGCCCTGGGGAATAACAGGGTAATTAGATCACAGTCATGCTCTATCCTTCAACACGATCAGAACCACATTATCATCATCAAGCTTTATTACAATCACAATCTTGCTATCACATATCGCAATCATTCTCACCACAATCATATCCATGCTTTTATCACTTTCCACAAACACACTTTATAATTCATAACAACCATGCTTTATTCGAACATTTTATTAACCATGTTTCATTGATATATCATGAATAATATAAATCGAGGCAAGTCTGACCGATTATAATTAACAAGAGTATTTGGATTAGTTAATGTCTAATATCACTTCTTTTGGAAAGCATACTTTAGGTTTTGCACAAAAAAATGTATCTATATACACTATTTGTACATTGCTTTGTATAAAGTGTCTACTAAATGAATGTCAAATGTAATCAGTAGTACTTCATACAGATCCAAGATGACTCTGAAACCTTTTGGTGTGCGCTCCACCTAGTGGACAGGGTCAGTACTACAGAGAATTTCCGCTCAGGCCTTGCTAAGCTTTAAGGGACACAGTGTGGTCAAATCCACACCCAAATCAGTCTTAACATGATCATGAGTCAGGAGAAACACTGCCCTGAGGATCATACAGACAGTGAGGCCTCAGACACTGGCCTGGCCTTACAGGCTCATGTCCTGGTTGACGACACTAGCCTAGCGACATGGCAACAGGAAACAGTGGTGTGGCGGTTTGACGAGGTGACGAGGCAGCAGAGAGATGTTGCCTGCTCTGTGCTGATGGTGTGGGACCAGTTTCCATGTGGCAAACAGCCAACTGATGCAGAATCACCAGGCATGAGGAAACACACAGCTAAATATGTTGCCAAGAAACACTAAATCCAGCTTAGTCAGAGGAAACTAATGAACTGTTTGGTGACAGGAAGTATTTCAGTTATGCTGAGAGTAAAAAGATGAAACACACAAACAGTATTTACCAGCAAAGAGTAGGCTGCTTGAAAATTTGTAATTTGTTTGTATAAGAGCTCAGTGGCTACGCGGGGTCAGATGACTGAGCGGTTAGGGAATCGGGCTATTAATCAGAAGGTTGCCGGTTTGATTCCAGGCCATGCAAAATGACGTTGTGTCCTTGGGCAAGCCACTTTACCCTACTTGCATCGGAACGGGGAACGGGGGACGGGACATTCCCTGTACTTACTGTAAGTCACTTTGAATAAGAACGTCTGCTAAATGACTAAATGTAAAGCTGTAACTATTTGTCTGTAACTTTGTATAAAGCTCAATTAAATAAATAGTGATTGTGGATATATAAGGGTGGTCCTGACAGTGGGATTCAGCATTCACAGTGGGAGCCCTCAGTCCTATATACTGTACTGGCCCAGCTGCAGTGTCGGGACAGGCCTCTGCCTACTGGGTTCTACCCCTGCTACGTAACATTACTGACTACACAGTGTATACTACTGTGTTGGACTAGCCCCCTGGACCAAAGCACAACACAGCTGTATTCTCTGCTGCACCGACGTCTGTCAGAATACTATTAGCCTGTTCCTGTACGGAGACTCACGTTGAGACAAGTAGGTGGCTGAATCTTAAATGTAGTCAGTCAGTGTGTGTGTCTGTGTGTCTGTCTGTGTGTTCTATCCCCACTGACTAGTATGGAGCAGAGGACGCCTCCTGCGAAGCAGATGATGAACCACTTGACCCTGGTGCTGTAGCTGAGCGTGGAGGCATCCAGGACCTGCAGGGAACAATAGGAGGAAGTCACAAGATGGGCAGCGGCCCACACACACACACACACACACACACACACACACACACACACACACACACACACACACACACACACACACACACACACACACACACAGGGGGGCTCGGCCTGGCCTAGACCACCACGAGCACGATAACATCCCAACATCCACATCACATGACTCACTGATGATACGGCACGATCTGAAGAGATACACAGGCCTAACTGCTGGTAGTACCGTGTATTTAACAACGGCATTACTAAGTTGTGCCATACGATCAAGTATTTTCAGGAGACATTCATTCATAGGCTTGTCTTTAAACCTTCAACTTACCTTCTGTGGCCTTCAGTATCCTTACGAAAGCATGAAAAGAGTGGCAATACATTCAATTACACCACATTTTATAAAATTAGTGGGAAAAGGAAGTGTCTCTAAAGTGTATTTCCTAAGGAAGGTCAACAGCTGTACTACTAACCAGATCGGCGAGCAAGCAAACAAACTAACTACAGTTGGCAATGTCATCTGAATTTGACAGCTTGCTGACTTGCCTTGGGGAGCTTAGCTACGGTAGCTAGCCTAGTATAGACAAGCTGTCAAATTGGGTTTTACTGTGGCGAAAATAGTTGAATAAGTCAAATAATACAAAACTAGTATTTTGAAGCAACTCAAGAATTAAAACAAATAGCTATCAAACTATTTTTTATTCAAACAACAACATCAGTTTTTCAGTAAACTTGACTTAATATCGTGTCACGTAGGTTAAAAGTCACCAGAGTAGTCGGGGTGCTACAGTAGAACAAGATCAGTTAAAATATTCCCCGTCAAACTGGTTTACCAACGAGCAGTAGTTACTGTACTTTACCTGTGCCGTAAGCCCTAACTCCTCATTTTCTTCTTGTCCACTTAGTACACGACGTAGCTTGTCCATTGCAATATATGTGCGTATTCCTAAATTAGTTCTGCAGCTAACGCTACTAGCTAATAAGGACAGTTCGCTTATCCGATGAAACTATTTCCTTTTCCTCGGACCTCTATGGGCGTGCTACTGGGAAATAGCGTCACCTCGTTTTGGACGCTTGGTTCTTCCGACGCACGATCTGCACGCTACTCGTGTAGGCTTATAGTTAGTGAACTTTACTAGCGAATTACTACAAAGGCCCAAGCGATGGCATTACGTCGCATAGATGTTTACTATGAGGCGCGGCGGTCACGTCTGTCAGCCGTTGCTTTCCCGTGTTGCTGTTTTTGTTCTGCACCGACACCTGTCTCTAATTGCAGGTTTTAGCTCGGCGACAAAATCCCGTTTTTTCTTGGGGGAGAAAGGAAAACATAGGGAACCTTTACATAGCCTACATTATTTAGAATCTGGCAGTTTAGCTCTCTGTCTCTTTCTCTCTCTTTCATCAAAGAGCAACATGTGCCCTTCATGAAAAGCGTCCACAGAAAATTAAATGTTTTGGCAGAGACTATTGCTACGTGACTGAATGGTATCCTAAATGAAACACAAGGGGGAGGTATAAAACCAGTGGTCCACGTTTGGGTGTGTTGGGTGCTTCAGCACTGATGCACAATTCTGTGATGCTTTGTGTACGAGGATTTAGCCAGACACTTTATGAAGTTAGGCTACATCGTTGTTGGATAGCCTATGATTCCATTTTTTATATATTCTTCCGTATCGCCCAGCAACTTGCCTAGGCCAGTAGTCCGAGTATGCTCAGTTTGGCAATCTGTTCTTGGAGCAAAACGGTGTTCTTTTCAATAGGAACGTTTTATGACACGATTTATGAGACGACTTTATAGAGCACAGAAAAGCCGCTTTCTCCCTATTCATGTGTAACCTCCGTGAATATGGAAGATATTGTTGTTGCATTCCAGGGGCGTAGCTGCAGCTCGCATTTGATACTAAGTCCAGGCAACCTTGCCCTGTCTTTATCAGAAGCAAACTCGGCGCCAGAAGAGATACAGTCATGGGAGGCTCGTAGATGCGGGTCACAATGTCCTCCTTAAGGACGTTGCTCGTGGTGCTGTGTTTTTACATACACGCCTCATGCTTACCAGTACAGTCTAATGCATCAGTTATAACATGAAAGGTATAGGCTCCATATCATATGGAGGTATCTATCTGTATCACAATCGCGTGGAAAGACAAATGGCAGGTGCCAAATAAACACAAATACTTTTCAGCTTTCCCAAGCTCCATCCTTTGCCAAGGTCATTCTGTTCTGATACCGAACTGCTGATTAGTTTATGATGTTGAATTTTGAAGATGTCTGCTATTTATTGGATAACTATGAATCAAATGTTATGTAGCCTACAGCATATTAAAGTTATGTGTGTGCATTTATACAAAATGCATGATCGTTTAATTGACAGACATTATAGCCAATGACTAATTGTATGATTATCTTGGAGCTATATATGGACTAACTAGTATGATTTCAAACAGGTATCGTACTAGAATCCGTCAATGCATCACTCTGCTCATGCTATAGTCTGTTAAAGTTAGGGTTACACTAAAGGCCTTGGAAGCTTTTTTGGACAGTTGTCCAAATCAAATCAAATCAAATCAAATTTATTTGTATAGCCCTTTTTACACGCAAGCATGTCACAGAGGGCTTCACATGCGCCCATAGAACTGCCCCTCAACCAACCTAAACCCTCAAGGAAGACAAGGAAAAACTCCCAGAAAAACTCCCACCGGGAGAAAAAATGGAAGAAACCTTGGGAGGAGCAATTCAGAGAGGGATCCCCTCCTCCAGAGACGGTTGGTAAGAGAGAGGAGCAGAACACAAGCTAAACATAGTCATACAGTGTCAATGGGTTTTGAAACACCAAAATCCATTGTTCGGCTTTATAGACGTTGGATGGGACCGGGAAACTCGCTGTTGGCCGTCATGGAGACTGGATTCCGGGTGACGACCTGGTTCAGCGTTGGCAGACCGACGACCAAGCAGGTCCTGACAGCTCAAACCCCCCACACCACAGGGAATGTGTGGGGGGGGGGACAGAGAGGAGAGCAGGGATTAGAGAATGCCAGGAGCAGCTAACAGTTACAGTCAAAATAGAATGAGATCCCCACCGGTCAAGTGTGGACTAGTGCAGCAATTTAACAGAGCAAAAAGGGTATTTGATGCAGCCCCACACACCAAAACAACGACAGCCCCCCTCAGTTGGAACATGAAATCTGTTCCAGGGGAAAGAACTCTAAAGTAGGTTATACTTATACGAATAAGGATGAAAACAGCCAGTCCCCCGTTGTCTCCAACTAGTAATAAAAACTATAACAGTAACAATATACAGCAACGGAACTATAATAATAATAATACTAACAATATACAGTAACAGGTTTACTTTATTTGTAACATCTAGCTGGGCAATGTGAACATAAGCTATAATTAAAATTTAAAAGTTACATGTGATACACACATAGGCAAGCACACATCCCAGGTTTACATAGAAAGTACACACATACTTCCCTTTAACAATCATAGAATTGACTAAACAAGAACGTTTTTAATCTAGTTTTAAATGTCGAGACAGTATCAGCTTCCTTAATTGAGATGGGTAATTTGTTCCAAAGAAGAGGTGCTCTATATGAGAACGCCCTACCTCCAGCAGTTTTTTTCTTAACTTTGGGTATTACCAGATAGCCGGCATTTTGAGATCTTAGAGACCTTGCGGGGCAATAGGGTGCAAGGAGACCGGAGAGGTACAGTGGTGCCAATCCATGCAGAGATTTGTAAGTTAGTAGTAGAACTTTGAAATCAGCTCTGGCTTGGATAGGGAGCCAGTGTAAAGAGATAAGAGTCGATGTTATATGATCAAACTTTCTAGTTTTAGTCAATAGTCTAGCAGCAGCATTTTGCACCCGCTGTAAGTTTTTTGGGTAGGTAATTGGGAGGCCAGAGAACAACACATTGCAGTAGTCCAATCGGGACGTAACAAAAGCATGTATTAGTTTTTCAGCATCATCCTTTGAGAGGAATTTTCGTATTTTGGCAATATTACGTAGATGGAAAAATGCTGTTCTGGTGATTTGCTTAATA